>NW_020837977.1:7669416-7827661 GCF_003676395.1 Aethalodelphis obliquidens | reverse complement strand
TGTGTGTGTGTGTGTGTGTGTGTGTGTGTGTGTGTGTGTGTGTGTGTCTTTCTGGTACTTCAGTAAGCAAAATTACTTCAACATAGGACCTTTCCTCTTAGGTTCTACCTGCTGTCATCCAATGAAACTTCACATATTTACAGTTTTGTCTGTGATTATATAGCTTATCATTACATAGCTTATCATTGTGATTATATAGCTTGTCATTGGGTTATATACTGAACCGAACTTGAGTCCACTCGCTTGCCACACAGCAAAGCCAATTTACTGACATTAGCTTGTGGTGAAGGAAAGTACAGCATTTATTTGCAGGGAACCAAGGAAGGAGAATGGGCAGCTCATGCTTAAAAAACTCAAACTCCCTGATGGCTTTCAGGGAAGGGCTTTTAAAGGCAATATTTGGGGGTGAGGGCTGCAGGAGGCATGACTTTCTTCTGATTGGTTGGTGGTGAGGTAACAGGGTGGTGTTTCAGGAATCTTAATCATCAACATTCTGGTTCCAACAGTCTGGCGTCTAGTGCTTGTGGTCAGCACGTAGTCACCATCCTCCTCGTTGGTGGTGGGCAGAGGGAAGGGGGGTGGGTGTCTAGTCTCTGCAGAACAACTCAAAGATATGTGTCAGATTGTATGCATGTCCCTTGAGGAAGAACTAGGACTCTTCTGTCACTGAACTATTGTCATTACTTTTCTTGTTTAACTACTTTTCCTTTGTTTCTGCATCTCCTTACGTCCCTAATTAGTAACTGCTTGGACAGGGGCTCTTTGGAACTCAGGGAAGACATAGGAGACTAAAGCCTTCTTCTACAAATAAGAAATGGGGAGAGGGGTAGCATGGAGGGGCTTTTGTACTCAGGAGCGCCCTGCAGAGTCCTGCTCGTTTTTTTAAGGTCTCATGTTGTGTTTCTAAAAATTCAGTTATGTGGGGATTTAGAAGAAACTTTTATGTGACATCCATTTGCTGCAACGCCATATCAGAGATTTCTTTTTAGGCAGATAAATTTAAGTATTGCTTGGCTTTGCACCCTCACATTCACTTCTTCCACCACAGCAATAACATTATAAGAAGCTTTATCTCAAGTAGGAAAATGGAAAGTTTTTTTTTTTTTTTTACAAGAACTTAATCATGGAAGACTTATTCACAGATGCACATGAATCAGAATATGCCTTCTGATCATGCAAAGAAGTTCATCTCATCTCCCTTGGCATCTTAAAAGCTTATGTGAGTCCCAAGTTAAAAGAAAAGACAAATTCTACTGCTGGCCTGATCTTTTACAAATCTACCCAAACAGATTAGAAAAAAGATCTATCAGTAATCCAAGAACCCTGGAATTTGGAAATTCTCAGATGACTGCAACTGTGAGCTTTTGCCAACTCTTGTAGCTTAGCAGCAAACTGATTCCACCAGGGAAACATCTAAGTACCTGACTCTTATCCCCTGCACCCAACTGGTCAGAAAGTTCAAATTAACTCTTTAACATAGGCTTTACCCTTCCATCCAAACTACCGTCACCTCAGTCCATGCCTTCCCATCTCTTTTCTGGGCTTTTCCATGGTCTACTTCTATCAATGCTGATCCAAGTCTTCTTTTCATGGAGTTGCCAGTAACTTTCCTCAGAAGGTAAATACAAATGTTACTGAACACAGTCATGTGACTGATGCACAGTGAGGCCAAACAAGCCAAAACGTTGGAGTTTAGAGCAGAGAAAGGTTTACTGTAGGGCCAAGCAAGGAGAACTGGTGGGGCATGCCTCAGATAACCCCAGACTCCCCGAAGGCTTTCAGCAAACCATTTTCAAAGGGCAGATTCAAAGGGCGGGGTGGGGGTGGGGGTGTCGCAGGGCATGTAATCAGCTCATACACAAGTCTCTGATTGGTTTATGTTGAGGTCACAGGGCATCATTATTCCTTAGGTGCCAGTAGGTCTGGGGGCTCATGATCATCAAGTAGTTAATTTCTTCCCTTTTGGTGGTGGTTTCAGCATCTGTAAAACAACTCAGGACGTGTGCACCAGATATATTATCTAGGTACTTCAGAGAGGAGGTACAGCAGAGGATAAGGGGGAAGGGTCCATCCCGGAAAGACCCCATAGGGTCCTGCTCAGTTACACAAAAACCAAAAGCTAACCATGTTACTTCTCTAAGAAACACTCTTAGCAACCTGTTATCAATGCCTGTCCTCTCAATTTGAGGATCTTGTGTGTCTCCAGAGACACAGTGGATGTACTTTGTGACTCAGAGCCTGGGACACTTTTCTGGAATGTCCATTCAGCCAAAATTCAGAACCAACATGTTGCCTGCCTCTTGGGCATCAGGCATAGTAAATTGTCCTCAATAAATTATAATTTCACATATTATCAAATTAAAAACCATAACAAAAAATGAAAGCCGATGAAACAGATGGTTGCAGGTAAATTTGACTTTTTCACCGGGAAGCCTTAGGCTACAGTCTCAGGCTCCCTCGAGCATGGAAGTGCCCTGCCTCTACTGTTAGCAGGACTTTGGAAAATTATAAAGACAAGTTTCTCCACTGGGACCTCAAAGTTCTTCAAAATCGACTCAGATTACATTTCCATTGTCATCTATCAGCTTTCCACTGTTTTACAGATATAAAACAGAGCCTTGCACAAAGTTCAGACTCACATTCATTCTTCAATATTCATTTCACGTGTCACTTCCATGGGAACTTATTTTAATTCCCTCAATCCAATTAGTTGCTTGCTTTTTGTCTCACAGAAAAAACTTGATCACAATTTTTTTGCAGATTTGTGGCAGGAAGAATTGTGACAGACCTGAGGGCAGTTGGGGCAGAGATTTGCTCATATCCTTTATAGTGAACTCTTCTAGGTTGTCTGTGCTTTTCACACCTCTGAGCTGTTTAAGACTTTTAATGGTACAAATGATTCTTTTCAGGAAATACAAACAAATTGGGTCCTTGTGGAGTGTATTCAATAGTTGACTATTGTCCTGTGGATAGACCAGTGTTACATGGACTTATAGATGTGTTTTTGTTTGTTTGTTTGTTTTTTGCGGTACGTGGGCCTCTCACTGTTGTGGTCTCTCCTGTGGTGGAGCACAGGCTCCGGACGCGCAGGCTCAGCGGCCATGGCTCACGGGCCCAGCCGCTTCACGGCATGTGGGATCTTCCCGGACTGGGGCATGAACCCGTGTCCCCTGCATTGGCAGGCGGACTCCCAACCACTGCGCCACCAGGGAAGCCCTATAGATGTGTTTTAACATTCCTTATTGACTATATTTGTATAGCTTTTTAAAAAATTATGCTCTGAACTGATTGTAACACCTTACCAATTCCCTTGTTAATTAACAAATTTAGTAAAATCTTTTACGTTTGCTCATTTTACATTTTTGAAAGCCATGCTTTTATCTTTTAAAAAACACTATCCTGGACTTCCATGATGGCACAGTGGTTAAGAATCTGCCTGCTAATGCAGGGGACGTAGGTTCAAGCCCTGGTCCGGGAAGATCCCACATGCCACGGAGCAATGAAGCCCGAGCGCCACAACTACTGAGCCTGTGCTCTAGAGCCCACAAGCCACAACTACTGAGCCCACGTGCTGCAACTTCTGAAGCCCACGCTCCTAGAGCCTGTGCTCTGCAACAAGAGAAGCCACTGCAATGAGAAGCCTGCACACCACAAGGAAGAGTAGTCCCCACTCACTGCAACTAGAGAAAGCCCACATGCAGCCAATAATAAATAAATAAATTGGGGGAAAAAACCCCACTATCCTTTAACATGCATATACTTTAGTATTATAATTGCTATTTCTTCCACTAAATTGCAATTTTCTTAGAAGCTTGATTAGTGCTTAATACATGTTAAGCAAAAGCAAAGAATAAATGCGTTCATTTTGTGCCTTTGGATGTGACCAGAAATAAGGAGAGTGAGTAACTCAGTTGTTCATCACATTTTTAAAAGTACAGACCTCTCTTGAGAATCCGTTGAAAGTGTGAAACTTCTTACCAGAAAAGTGCACTTATGTGTAGACAAACACAGCACAATTGTAGGGGAGCAGAATTTACCACCTCAAAATATGTGTCTTTTGCATGAGGATTATTTTAGGCTGGTTATTGTTTAAGAAACAGCAGACGTGGGAGGAGCGCTGAAAATCAAAGAGAAGTTACCCTTTTGTAAGAGACATTTACAGTACAAGGAAAACCTCCATTTATGAGTGTCTCCTTCCCTGTACCAGGAAGAGGAGAATGACCTTATCTCTAGAAACTCTTATCAATGGCCAAGGCAAGAACTTAAATCTGCCTAACAACCTCACCCTAGTTTCCTGTGCTTTTCCTGGTCACCTGCCGAAACGGACTCCTGTTCCCTCAACATCTTTTGTCTTCAGCTGAACATAGTTTTTTTTTTTTTGTTTTGTTTGTTTGTTTTTTTTTTTTGCGGTACGAGGGCCTCTCACTGTTGTGGCCTCTCCCGTTGCGGAGCACAGGCTCCGGACACGCAGGCTCAGCGACCATGGCTCACGGGCCCAGCCGCTCCGCGGCACGTGGGATCTTCTCGGACCGGGGCACGAACCTGTGTCCCCTGCATCGGCAAGGGAACTCTCAACCACTGTGCCACAAGGGAAACCCTGAAGATAGTTTTAAGATGATGACTTTGCACACTTGGGCAGGTTACTGTTTTCCTGGGTCTCTCCCATGTTGTATAGGAGATATACATGTTATTAAACTTGGGTTTTCTCCTGCTCATCTGTCTTATGTCAGTTTGATGATGAGACCAGCCAAGGAACTTAGAAGGGAAGAAGGAAATTTTTTCCTCTCCAACACAGTGCATGTAATTTTAGTGATTTAATGGTATTTCCAAGTTCATTCAGGCCCCACCCGCCTGTTAAAAGCAGCTTTAAACGCTGTGAGTTGTTTAAGCTTTTTGTGAAGTGAGCCACGTCGGAGCTCCGTAGCCTCAGTTTTATCGCTTCAGCTAAGAAAAACAGTTCAGCAAAACAAAACAGCAGATCCTGTCTCACTTTATAATCACTGTGTTATAATAGTCATAACAGCAAACATTCTTGAGTTTATGGCAGAGAAGCTTTTAAATATTCCTGTTCTGAGCCAGTTCCTCCACAATTGCTTAAGAACAAATGACTAACTATAATTCAAATACATGGATAAAGATGATACATGCAGAATACGGATGCCATAAAAAAATACAAAGAGCTACAGCTTTTGGAAAGAAATCAAATACCCAGTTAGAAAAAGGACCAGGGACATTTGCCTTCTCAAGATGTTTTATTTTTGTGAGAAACATGTCAGGAGTTGATGAAATGAAATTCATATTTGGAGGCAAGACAAGAGAAAATGAAATAAAAATTTGTTCACTGCCTATTTGGGCCTCCCCTCTCCCCTCGGGTGTACATCGTGCATCTGCTTTACGTCTTAACCAGACCTCCCCAGTGGCAGAAATACCTGCTCAGCCATAAAGACCCATTTTTCTTCTTCTGGCCCCAGCCATGTAACTCCTTAGAAGATGGCATTACTTACATATGACCTTACGAATAGTACTAGCTTTATTACTTGTACTCTGCCTATTTGATAAGATTATTGTTTCTTGTGTGAGATAAAATTCATATTTTATGGCAAGACAAGAAAAATTGAAACATAAAAATATTTCTCTGACCTTTGGCCTCCTCTATCCCCCCACCTACTATGCACTGTGTGTCTGCACTAGGCATCTACCAAACCTCCCCCATTGGCAGAAATACCTGCTCAACCATAAAGAACAACATTCTCCTAACATCAACAAGACAGCTCCTTAAAAGATAACATTCCTTCTTGATCTTATAAGGGGCCACATGAAGCTTAGCTCTGGGCGGTGTAAAATGTCAATAATACGTCATTTAACGTACTGCCCTCTGTCTCCAAAAACTTATGTAACTGCGCCTTGACTTCTAACAGGTGGAACAATTCTCGGTGCTTTCTGAGATGCTCTTCCCAGGTTATAATCCTCAAATTTACCTCAAGTAAAGTTTTCCATTTCTTTCTTAGATCGACTGATTAACCTTTTGTTGACACTTGTAGTACCAAATGTGTGACTGAGCTCCAATAAAAGTAGTGACAACTAGGTAACTTGAAGGGACTGATCAAATGTATGGTCCTATAAGATCAATGATGGTAATAGTGTAACTCTGGATATGGGAAGAAGCAACAAGGGGGAACCCTTTCCAGGACCATTACAGGCTAGTAAGACAGGCAGCCCAGAGGCTTTTGCCTACTATTGACATGGCCAAGTCCAATAACAGCACACTGAATGGCCCATCAATGAAATCCTTGCCTGACCTGGGAATAAGCATTCCTAGCACCATGGGACAAACTGGTCATGAAATACCTCCCAAATCTTGGTAGAAATTAAGACCAAAAGGGAGGGGATTATAAAGTAAAGAATGTTGCCCACCACCCAGTTCTACAAGAATCAAGTCATTAGCCATGGCCGTCGCTGACCTATAGCACACGCTGAAAGGGATTCAGGCTGAAAATCAGGATGAGGCCCTCTGTGCTCTAGGAAAACTGGCAGAACTGGCCCTCGGATAGATGCATATTTTGAGGAGAAAATTTTATGAGCCCAGTTTTTCCTATCTTCCCATACTTAGAAAAGCACTAAAGCCATTAACTAAGATATCTGTTCTTCGAGACTCATAATAACCTTCTATCAAAATGTGTGCCTCATTGCACACACCCCTTCACCAAAAACACATATATACTGGCTTCTCCCTCTAGTCTCTGGAAGCCCTCAGAGCTTTCTGAAAGACTGTTACCTGGGTGAAAATCCTCAGATTGGGGCTTCCCTGGTGGTGTAGTGGTTAAGAATCCGCCTGCCAATGCAGGGGACACAGGTTCGAACCCCGGTCCGGGAAGATCCCACATGCCGTGGAGCAACTAAGCCCGTGCGCCACAACTACTGAGCCTGCGCTCTAGAGGCCCGCGAGCTACAACTACTGAGCCCGTGTGCCGCAGCTACTGAAGCCCGCGTGCCTAGAGCCTGTGCTCCGCAACAAGAGAAGCCACTGCACCGCAACGAAGAGTAGCCCCCTCTCGCCACAACTAGAGAAAGCCCACGTGCAGCAACAAAGACCCAACGCAGCCAAAAAAATTAAAAAAAAAAAAATCCTCAGATTGGCTTGAATAAAATTTTCCATTTCTTTCTTAGACCTATTGATTAATTTTTTTTTAATGGACGGGATTCTATGTATACTGTTCTGGGAAGTTACAATATCTGGTGAAGAAGAAGATAAAAGCCAAGTCTCCCACCTAACTTAGAAATATAGGCTCTGCTCACTATTATTACCTCAACATGATATTCTTGTTTATAAAAATGAATATTTAACATCCTAGGGAGACTCTTAACCAATATAATTGGATAGTAACCCAAAGCTTAGTTAATCATTCTCCTTATTTTCAAAGAGAATGCTTAGTTATAGTGGAATAGATAAGATTCATTCCTTTTTGTTGGAAAGGAATTGTTAACTATTGTTAAATCTATATTGTTATAGATTTAACTATTGTTTAACTATTGTTAACTATTTAACTATTGTTAAATCTATATTGCTATAATTGTTAAATCTATATTGTTAACTTTATGCATTATTTATATGGTGTTCTTACCTTTTACTTCCTTTGACTAAAATAAGATGAATAAATATATACTGAACTTCATTCTGAGCACAATTTGATGTCATTTTCTGTTCTTGAAGTAACCTTCGTGGTATCTGTGGAGCTGACTAGCAACAGTTCAAGGGAATGCAGCAGCCCTGCTTGCAGAAAAGTCATGCCCAGGAAGCAAACACCATTTTAAGACATTTTGGAAGTAATATAGTCCATTGAAAGTGGTTTCATGTACTCACTGCTATGATCCAATTACAGTTGTCTTTAGAAAAATCTATAGCTTTAGTGCTTATTAAATCATGTATGTTAGTAAAGCCTATTTTGAAATTTTGATGCATTTTTCTTAATCGAGTTAGGATCTGTCAGGTCGCTTATTGAGTTCTGATTTAAATTGCTATGGTCATTTCAAGGACTATATTCAATGACAGAATATAGAATTAGATACTATTTATCCTCAGTGCCTTCTAATACTTGGTGAGCCAATGAAAGGATCCTCCTTCCTAGATAGTTTGCTAAGCATTTATAAGAATAGAAAAAAGTTAGTAGTTCTTCTATTTATATACATAATCAGCCTATTAACATTTTATTTCTATTTCCTCCTCTCTCCTGAAGAGTTCAAGGAAAATCAGTGAGAGATTTTTCTCAGCCTGGGGAGAGGGTGAGGAGGGTGTTCCTTTTTTTTTTTAGATGCCTAGGATAGCAGAGATATTCAGATAGGCAATCGGCTGATCCTCCAAGTGTGGGTCAGAGGACACTTTTCAATAAAAGGCCTCATGAAACAGATATTCTCATGGATATTCATTCTTTGTTCTTTTTCGGCCCAGACCCATTATTCTTTTTCTTCGTCTTCTTCCCCTTTTTGGGGAAGTTGCCTTCCAGATTAGCCTCTTCTCTCAACACTTAGGTAATTGTTGCAATAGTTACAGTGATATGTTCTCGTTAGGTGAGTAACCAACTGACTAATTACATGAACGATTTGTGGTATTCGGATAGTTGAGCATTTTATCGTCCCCTTCTTGCCCCTTTGATTTTCAAGTATTCTTAGATTTCTAATTGCTGGCTGTGTGTAATTTTGTTATGTGAGTTTTCCAAGTTCTATATTAACAGCTCTTATCTATGTTCCCTTTTATACCTCTTCCCTTAAGAACTGCCTCCAAACTCATGTTTTCAATTAATATGTTATATTTAGGTGGTTCTCAAAACTGCAGTGTTATGGACTGAATTGTGTCCGCCCCAAATTTATGTGTTGATTTCCCAAATCCCAGAACCTGAGAATATAACCACATTGAGAGATAAGGTCTTTAAAGAGGTGATTAAGTTAAAATAAGGCTGTGAGGGTCAGGGTCTAATCCAGTAGGACTGGTCCTTATAAGAAGAGGAGGAAACACCAGAGTGTACGGTACAGAAAAAAGGCCACGTGAGGACACAGCTAGAAGGCGACCACCTGCAAGTCAAAGAAAACCCCTTGGAAGAAACCAATGCTATGCTATCATTTGAACATGTCCCCACCCCCCCACAATTCCCACGTGAGATCCTAATCCCCAAGGTGATAATATTAGGAGGCAGGGCATTTGGGAGGTGATTAGGTCATGAAAGGGATGAATGGGATTGGTGTCCTTAAACAAGAGAACTCGGAGAACTTGCTTGCCCCTTGCACCATGTGAGGACAGAGGAAGAAGTCAGTCTGCAACCCAGAAGAGGGGGTTCACCAGAACCCAACTGTGCTGGCACCCTGATCTTGGACTCCCAGCCTCCAGAACTGTGTAGTTACAGTGATAGCAGCCTGAAGGGACGAAGACACCTGCTGATACCTTGATCTAGTACTGCTCATCTCTAGTACTGTGAAAACACAAGTTTCTGTGGTTTAAGCCACACAGTCTGTGGTATTTTGTCATGGGAACTCTAGAAAACTAATACCAATAGTAAGCTGCAGCTTTACATTTCTAGAAGTCTTCCGAATATCTTCAACACCTCCCAGTTCAATTCCAGATGATTTCTACATATTTGGTATGGTCTTTAACATTATCTTTTTCCCAATGAGGCTTGAAATTCCCGAGCACCTCTTCTGACTGGTATCCTGAAATACAATTCTGACACTAACCACCTGGTTTAACCTGTGTCACATTCCACAGGTTAAAGGGCATGGTCCCCAACAGAGCTATCCTCACTTCAAACACCAGCCACACTTTAGGGTCTCCAGGTTCCCCAAACTTCTGTCCAATTGGATACAACTCATGGGTTCTTAGGATTCCCTAAGGTTCAGTAATTTGCTAGAAAGACTCAGAGAACTCAGGAAAGTGTTATGATTACAGCATTATTATAAATAATTCAAATCAGAACCAGCCAAGTGAAGAGACACATTGGGCAAAGTCCAGAAGGGTTCCTGATGCAGAGCTCTGTGCCCTCTCTCTATGGAGTTAGTATTCATCGCTTTCCAACAATGGCTTCACCAACCAGGAAGCTCCAGGGAGCTTCGGCATCCAGTTTTTATTGGGATTTCACTGTGCAGGCATGGTTGATTGAATCATTGGCCACATGACTGAACTCAGTCTACAGTCCCAGCTTTCTACTCAGCTGTGCTGTTCTTTCTGGTGATCAGCCCAAAACCTGAGTCACCTCATTTCTTAGCATAAATTCAGGTGTGATCCCACAGGCTCATGAATAGTAAAGATACTCCTATTACTTGGAAAATTCCAAGGATGCAGAGTCTTCCTTCCAGGAAACAGGGATAAATGCCATTCAGGTTCTTTATTTTACAACTGCAATCTTTGACTTTATTCTTATTTTGTGACACAATACTCAATTAGTTACCATATTGAACAGGTTCTTAAATAATCCAATAATTCTCAGACACTGTTTCTTATTCCCAAGCTACTTCAGACTCTATTATGCCTTGCTTAGACTACTGCAGTGGCTTCCAAAATAGTTATTTCTCTTTCAGTTTGCCACTGTCCCTATTATAAACACCACAGTCAAATTAATTTTCAAGGCAAATTTTCAATTGTTTTGCTACATTTCCAAAAACTCTCTGCTTTTCAAAAATAAATCCTATTTCTTCAATCAAAGTTTTCTATCTGACCTTGCCACACAGTTACAGCCTTAACTTGAAAATGAACTACTACTTAATTTTTACAGACACATTATAATTACCTACAGGCAACATAGTATAGTGTTTACTGGAGTGAATTTAGAATCAGATAGATCTTGATTCAATAAGAAAGATTGAATTTATTTACTAGCTGTTTCACCTTACTCAAGTAACTTAACCTCTCTGTGCCTTGGCTCTCTATTTTATTAAATGGATATAATGCTTATGTCATAGGAATACTTTAGAGATTAAATGATGTAAGATATTTATTGGAGTGTCTGGCACTAAGAAAAATATCAACCACCAGGAGCCACTTTTATTTTTATTTTCTTCCTCTAGAATGCCTTTTCTCCGTCCCCACAGGGAGGTTTCCCATCCATCTTGCTATATCCAATTCAGAGATTTCCTCCTTTCTGAAGTTCTTCTTAATTCCCCCCACCCCCCCAAACCAACCAGATGTGAGTTCTTCCTTTCAAACTGCATAGCACTCTCAGTTCCTTGCAGGTAGTTTTCATGATGTTTTGTTTATAATGTCAATGTTATAGTGTCCTTATTCTGCCCCCTCACAACGTTGGGTTATATGGCCATTGAAGGCAAGGGTTATCCTATGCATCTTAAATTTCCCATGGCTCTAGGCACAGTCCTCACACTTGATGGTCATTGTTGGATTGAGTCGTCTGTAATTTAAAATTTGTGAAAGACTTTTTCATATGAAATGCATTAACTTAAATGTTAGAACTAAAAAATCCAGGAGTATCTTATTCTCTTATAGTAATAAAGATTTTTTCTTTCCTTTTTTTTCCTGTAACAGTATAGATAATGTCACAATTTTTCTGTGAATTTTTTGCTTTAAATACATACATACCCGTAAACAAAAGAGCTATCTATTTTTTAAAATCTACTAGATACATGGCTTTATTTCTAATTTTCAGAATAAATTTTTAATTGGGAGGATAGTATGCACCCTTACAGATGCAAAACTAAGATTCTGAGAAGTTAAGTGAACTTTCCTAGGTGACACAGCCAGATCGCAAATGCAGGTCCATCTGACCCTAAAACCCATCCCATTTCCAACATTCATTATATTGCCTCTTGGCAAAATTCCTACATACTGCTGTACAACACATGTAAAGGAAACAGCCTCTAGGCTAAAGGCTCAGTTAAACCTTTCAAAACAAACAAGTCAGGGGAGTGAGTGACAAAATAAAAACAGAAATGTGGTAATGCTTCCCAGGGCTCACAGTGATATTGTGTGGACATGAAGTGATTAAATACCTGCACCCTATAAGAAAGGCTGAATTCACTCTGGGAGCACAGGACTCATGTCTTGGGCATAGCCTTGGCTGAGAGCCAAGCTGGAGGAACTCTAACACAATGGAGATATTGATTGAAAACCATCTCTGAGTTGGAAGCACTGAGTTCAGTTAGAACACATAGGAAGGAGACTGGCTTTCTTCGGATGGTAATTTGGTAAATATAATTAATACTGATGACATTTTATGCAAGGTAGCTGAAGCTTGTGAATTGCTGGGCCAGTTACAGCAACTATGTCTATCTCTCTGGTTATAAGCATGTTGAGTCTATGTCCCAAAACATCTAAAATTCTTTTTGAGCAGTGTTAGAGATCCAATGGGATAGGGCATGTCTACTTCCCAGTCACGTCATTGGGAATCTTATTTATGGCTAGATATGCATGAATGAATACTAGAGCAATGAAGTAAAGATACACTTGTGATTGGCACACTCAGACAGTGGACGATAACCCTTGTCTATGAACGTTATGGACTCCAGGGGGTGCCATGAGGCAGGCTCATCTGCTTAAGTGCATTTAAAAGTCCATCCCAGGAGCTGCCCATTTGGGACTTCCTAGGCGACTGAGACTGAACTCCTGAGATAGCAACAGTCACCCCGTAGACATTTAGGCTTTCCCTGACCAGCAAATAAAACTCATGTCCAATGCTGGAGGTCCTAGTTTCAATCCAAGTAAACCCAAGGGTATTTTCTCCTGGGGTTGCATGAGTGTGAAGAGGTTCTCATGCAAAAGACAAACCCATTAGAAACTGCCTCTAACACTTAACTCAAAATGAAAAGTTTGCATAGTTAGACAAGTAGTACAGACTCTACCTCTTGACTGGATGTCAAGCTATCCAGTGACTGTGTATTCAACTAATTCTTCCTAGTGAGCAAACAGAAGTGTGTTTGTATAAGGAACGATGCAGGTGAAGCTAAAACAAACCATTCTTATTTCACTTCACAAATATTATCTTTGTCTCGCAATATTTTCTTGCAACATTATTATATACTAATACTACTTGAACGACACGATTTAAATTTATGTCCTAAAAATAGTCTGTAAGTACTGAGTTATTTTATACTATGCTTAGACCACTCAACTTATTCTTTTCTCTCTTGTACAGGCTTTTATTCTATCTAAATTCCTACTTAAAATCCTTGGTTAACTCTATTGACTATGGGAAAATCTCCTCTTAAAATATATTTGTTTTTGGAGAGTCATAAAATTCTTGTTGGACTTCCAGTTTTGACAATGCGACACAGAGACAGTTCTACATTTGAATATCTCTTGAAGATTACTCCTAACACCAAGAGAACCACACATACACACAACATAGACAAAATTAAAGATGTTTGTAGAGAGTTGGGGAAATAGTGTAAATAGAATTAATTCCTCACTTAACAGCCAAGAGTCAACCCTTTGTTTTAAAAGCCGATAAATCAGGTAATGAAACTGTGTTTTTTTAATGTCGTAAAGCTAAATACTGTGAGAACCAAGAAAGTAATATGATCAACTATTACATACGCAGTGGCCAAAAGAAAGAAAAGGAAGGCGACAGAAAGCAAGTAGGAGATGCTCATTTCTTGTGGCCTCACACTGGATAGTCATTTGATACCTATCAAAATAAATAAAAGATTAAATATATTATATTAAATTATAGTTAGAGAAGTAACTGCTAAGAGTTACTTGGTGATTTATGTTCTGAATTCCTTTTAGGGTGCGTTGTTCGTCAGTGACTACAGTGGCTAATGATTTAATCCTTGTAGAACCAAACAATGAACAGCATTCTTTGTTTTACATACATATACACACACACAGTGGGAAGACCTCTAAACATGTGACCTAAAAAGCAGAAGGCATAAGACCAATGAATTTGGTCCTAAAATGAAAAATAAGAACACAAGCAACGGGTTCAGAAAAAAATATCTACTACACATATAATAACAAAATGACCACTTTTCATTATATAAAAACGCTCCATAAATCCATGTTTTATTTATTTATTTTTGGGGTCACCCCACACTGCTTGCGGGATCTTAGTTTCCCGACCAGGGATTGAACCCAGGCCACGGCAGTGAAAGCGCTGAGTCCTAACCCCTGGACCACTAGGGAATTCCCACATAAATCCATATTTTAAAATCTAACAGCTGAATCAAGAAAAATGATAAAGAACAAGAGAAGGTAACGGGGAGATGAGTAGATAAAATTCACTGCATATTAAATAGCAAATATATAGTGTATAGTATATGACAGGATATCACGAATATCATATAATTTATAGCATAGTGTATAGTAAATGACAGGATATCACGAATATCATCTAATTTATAGCACTATGAATGAAAGAAAGTCAGGTGAGGGGGATTGAGAGACGTGACTATCCGAGGGGAAGTTGCAGTATTACATAGATAACCAGGGGGGCTTCACCGAAGAGGTAAAGTCTGAGCAAAGACTTGAGGAGGGTGAGGTTAGCCAAGCAGATGGCTGGCTAGGAGAGGCAGAGCTGCCAGGGCAAACTTCCTAAAGCGTGATCTCTCCTGGCATGGGTTCAAGCTGAGAAGGGGCCAGAGGGACAGTGGGGGAGAGAGCAAGGAAAGGAGCAGCTGAAGCTGAGGCCAGAGGTGTAAGGGTGCAGGTGGGCGCCTTTCGGGGGCATCTGGGAGTCACTGCAGGAAGGCAGCTTAACTCAGTGGAAGGGACGATGGATTTAGGTATTCAGCTCTGGCTGTGGGATTTAAAAGTGACAGTAGGGAAGCGAATGTAGAGACAAAAAATACAAATGACTCTAAAAGTCAAATGAAGAGAAATACAAATTTAAATAATGGTAATAAACCATTGTCCTTCATCAAATCGGCAAAGATTAAAACAAACCCAACACGATAAATGGCTATGACCAAGGAGTAGAGAAGCAGGCACTCTTTCACTTTTCTGGTGCAAGTTAAATTGGTTTGAGAGCAACTAGCAAAATAAAAAATGCACCACCACTTTGGTTCTACAATTCCATTTCTATCATACCCTATTGGTTTAGCAAAAAAATGTCCTAATGGTGTGTGTATATAATTATACACACATACACACACACATATAAACAAGGACATTAACTGTGTCAGGAAATGTTGGAATTACTCAAAAAGTGTATGAGATTGGTAAAGTAAGTTACAAAAATATATACAATGGAATATTATACTTTTAAGGAGTTATGATTACTCTGATATATTTGGATTTCTTTTTACTAGTTTTGTTGTGTGTGTGTGCATGCATCTTATTTCCACACTTTTCCTTTGCTTCTCTTCATCCTCTTTTCCTTTTCTCTATTAAGTTAATCTAGTTTTCTTTATTACTCCCCAACCGACCATGAGTTTGGAAATTATCCACTCTATTTCTGTCCTTTTAGTGGTTTCCCTTAAAATCTCCATTAGTCTAAAATGGTCTCTACTCTGCTCCAACGTACAAGTATTTGAGAACACATGACAGTAATCATCACTTCTTTCCCTTCTTCCTTTTAGTCTGTCATACTTATAAACATACTTATGGTATAAATCAGATTGTTCTTACTGCCAGGTTTTGGATCGCTAATTCTCCTTTGCTGTGTATGCTGATTCGACCTCATGCTTTCTCACGTGGCTGTGGATTTAAGATTGCGAATTAATCTTCTGCAGGGGCTGTGTGTGTGCTCTGGGCTCTGACTGTGTTCTCAGAAGGCAGTTCTGCTTTGGATCCTGCCAGTACCTCTGGGTTTCACGTGTCTCATACAGATTCCATGTTAATGTTTGGCCTTAGGGTGCTAGCTCCACACAGGCTGAACATATGTGAGCCACTCTATCCCATATGGAAATGGCTGGCTTTCCATGTCATGCTGGTGCCCTTTTCTTTTGTCACCGGTGGTCCCAGGTGGATGGCAAGATTCCCTGGTTGCTGTACTGGGCTGATGTATGGACTGGATTTTTTCCTAGCTCTTTTTGAAACAAAACCAAGCATGCCTTTTGAGGAATTCTGCCTATACACAGAATCCCCTGCATCAATTCTCTTTCCCAAATCGGCCAGTCAGTGATGATAAATCCCTAACTCCAGGCCATAACAGGTAACTCCTTCCAAAACTGCTGTAGACTATATCATAATCTCACAAGTGCACACACACACACACCCTGGATAGCAGTCCTTTGTCTTGGCTTTTCAGAAGCCTCAAGTACTGATATTTTGTCAGAAGTTCCTTTTTAACAGTTATAACGGGCCAACTGCTCCATTCTTTTTCCCAACTTTGCAGTTCAAATTTTCCTATTTGTTACCTGTGTTGTCTTTTTTCAATGATGGTACATTTCCTTCTATGGTCAATCATTTCTTTTATCTTATTTTTTAATTTTTATTGGAGTGTAGTTGCTTTACAATGTTGTGTTAGTTTCTACTGTACAGAAAAGTGAATCACATACACATATACACATATCCCCTTTTTTTTGGATTTCCTTCCCATTTAGGTCAGCGCCAAGCACTGAGTAGAGTTCCCTGTGCTATACAGTAGGTTCTCATTAGTTATCTATTTTATACATAGTATCAATAGTGTATATATGTCAGTCCCAATCTCCCAATTCATCCCACCCGCCTCCTTTCGCCCTTAGTATCCATACGTTTGCTCTCTACATTTGTGTCTCTAGTTCTGCTTTGTAAATAAGATAATCTATACCAATTTTTTCAGATTCCACATATATGTGTTAATATACGATGTTTGTTTTTCTCTTTCTGACTTACTTCACTCTGTGTGACTCCTTAACACCATACACAAAAATTAACTCAAAATGGATTAAAGACCTAAATGGAAGGCCAGACACTATAAGACTCTTAGAGGAAGACATAGGCAGAACACTCTTTGACATACATTGTAGCAAAATCTTTTTGACCCGCCTCCTAGAGTAATGAGAATAAAAACAAAAATAAACAAATGGGACCTAATGATACGTAAAAGCTTTTGCACAGCAAAGGAAACCATAAACAAGATGAAAAGGCAACCCTCAGAATGGGAGACAATATTTGCCAACAAAACAACTGATAAAGGATTAACCTCCAAAATATATAAACAGCACATGCAGCTCAATATCAAAAAAACAAACAACACAATCAAAAAATGAGCAGAAGACCTAAATAGACGTTTCTCCAAAGAAGACATACAGATGACCAACAAACACATGAAAGGATGCTCAACGTCACTAATCATTAGAGATATGGTCAATCATTTATTTTAAATGTAAGCCCATCTTTGGTGAAATTTACTTATGTGCAACTGCTGTGAATTCTGAGTTGCTGAAGCATTTCTACATACTTCCTGAGCCCAAGATCTACACCAGTTATTATGTTACTTCCTCCGTGTGAGTTTCCCAAACCACAGTATGGTACAAATTCACACCTCGCTCCTGTACATATTAAATAGGCTGGGGTTTTTAATTTCCCCTCTGTGCCTCCCAGCAGTCCCTGAAAATATCAAATTCCTTAGATAGTAGGTAGAATTTTCTAGTTCCAGTTTCACGGAAGGTGCCTTCCCTCAAGACTTCTGGGTTTATTCAGGGCCCTCTGTGATTTATCCTGTCCCCTCTCCCACAATCCCCAGACTGTGTGTGCTGACTCAGCTTAGGTCCTAAAACCCCACTCCTCAAAGGCCTTTATCCAGATGCATAGCTATAGCCTTAGGTTTGCATTCAATATTCGCTTATGCATTGAAGAAATTTTTTTTCTTTCCTTCTTTTGAACTTGACTACATAGTTAAAATTAATTTCTTAGTCTCTTTTATTCAACATTTCTATTAGTTTGGAAGGGGTGCCAACTGTGTGATTTCTACCTTCCACAGTGCCTAGAAATAAATGAAAGAGATGAGATCTTCCCAGATCTGAAAGTGATAACACCCAATCTTAAGACAAAAATCTTAGTATGTTTACCTGAAATCTAATTTTTAACCTAAAAAACAGAAAAAAATGAAGAGAAAAGAACAAAGTAATAAACATCTTATAAACTGAGGTAACCAATGACTTCTTGCTTAGATTATTGAACAAGGTGGAATAGGAAATCATTTGTGAATCTTGACTGGGAAAATTTATTTAGCTCTTACTATGTGCCAGGCCCTGTATTAATCCCACTAGGCTCAGAGATAAATATCATACATTCAATTAAATATTTGTGCTGAGATTCAACACCAGCTATAACTAAAGTGTACTTTTCCCATTTTAATGTTTATTTTCAAGCCTGGGAGTCCACAGACACATTCTGAGAATCCAACAATGTGTAAGTTATAAATATCAACCACAGCAGTAATTCACAATAGAAAGTCATTTTTGTGGAGTACACTTTTCTTCAGTCAACCGTTCTATAACTAGGTCTGAGGAGCCTTGATAGTAGTGAGACAGGAAGGGGGCAGGGCACAACCTTTAAAAGAATGGCAGCCACTGAAGACCCGACATTAAACTGGTTAGAACCAACTAGGTCCAAGATGACGGGTGAGTCGACTTCCACTAGACCTTAAGCCTCATCATGTGCTCATTGTACTATATTAGCATATGCTAAACGACACACACACAGGTGCCACGACAGTTCCAAGGCTGACCATAAAAGACCGAAAAGTGAGCGGTGGCTCAATTCCTGGAAATCCCTGCTCCTTCCCCCAAATAGTTGGAATAATCCTCCAAGTCCTTAGCCTGTGCAATTACCCACCCTTATAAAAACTGACAACCTCATACCTTGGTGCCTCTACCTTCTGAGATGGCCCACACTCTGTCTGTGGAGTGTATATCTCCCTGAATAAACCTTCTTTCACTTTACTATGACTCGCTTTTGAATTCTTTACTGCACAAAACCAAGAACCCACACTGGTGGCCCGTCCCAGGGACTCGCCTGAAACCTGGGACATGACCATCCTCTCTGGCCCCCATTTTCTTTCCTGCAACTGGAGGACAAAATGTCCTAGGGTACTCTGAGGGATGGAGAGAAATATTTTCCCTGAAAATGAGCCTGTACTTCGTTCAAGTTTTAGAAACACACCCACTGCCTCTCATACTTGTTCCACGATGAGGTGAGTTTGACAAGACTTTACCAGCTTTTCTGTTTTGTTTTCCCTGAGATTTTTTTTTTTTTTTTTTTCTTAAATCGCAATCTTGACGGTGCTGCAGTAGGTTGAAAATGGATTTTCTCACATCTCTTTTGGGGTAGGTAGGGAGATCAATTTCCCCCATGGCTGGCTGGCTTGTTTACAAAAGCTCTCAGGGGGAAGGTTCCGCGTGGGAAGCCTCCACGTGCAGGGCTGTGGGGACCGGGACGGGGGGGCGCAGCCCAGAACCTTTCCCCCCTCAGCTACTTCCTCAAAGCTGAGGTTCTTGCCTCACACAAAGTTCAACCCTTGGGCGGCCCTGCCTTTCCCACTGCAATCCAGAATACAGATTTCCTGAGGCCCATAGACAAGTTTGTCAATGCTTAAGTATTTAATCTAATCTCGTATCTAAACTGATTTTTTTCCTTTCCGGTCTTTCCTTCTGTGTCTGGTTTCCTTTTCATGTCATTGTCATTATCGCTGTAGCCTGCCTCCCTGCCCTCCCTTTCTTGACCATAGAGATATTGATAAGATTGGGAGGAGATGTTTACAAGGAAATAACTCAGATAACTGAGGGCATGGACTTATTTATGTGGGAAAACTGAGACCAGAAGGAGTCCTGTCCTTTAAGACTCTCAAAACCCCTCTACTCTCCAGGGGGATTTAAGAAATTTTAAAAAGCCATTTTATGGTTGTAGCAATTGTTGTTGAGGATTTTTATGGATTTTCAGACAGAGATCAAATGTCCGTGATTTTTTGCAATGCTTCTAAAATACATTTGCAGTTCTTTATTAGTTTTTTTTTTTTAAACATGAGCTTTTCTGATCTATGGAAGAAACAGGCTGTTTTGCGACATCTGGGATGCTGTTGTGTCACAATAAGTTTATGGGAATGAGCATCTCTGTGGACTGCAGCCAGGTATGATGGACACACAGCTTTGAAGACCTCCTAACTGACCATTTTAGTCTGTGGGTCGACCCAACCGCAGCTTCTCCAACCTTTTTGGAGAGAAGACAGAAAACATGGCCCTACACCCAGATCCCACTGGCTTATCCAAAAGACAGTCAGAACCACTCTGCCACGTAAAACTTGCAGCTTATAAAATGTCCAAATACAGTTTCATTTAATGAACACAGATTATGTCATGTAGACTTTCCTCTGTCACGTCGACTCTCCTCCAAAAAGAGGACACTAAAACATCAAGAGACATTTGCCCTAGGTCACTATCTAAATATGTAACAAAACTGAAACCAAAGTCAGGTCTTCTAAATCCAAGTTCAACTTTTCACAGCAAAGAAAAAGAAAAATGCTGATTTTCCTCTGACTAGCAATTCAGGCTGCTGAATCCAGTTGTACAGTATGTGCACTGCACAAAGCCCCCTGCTGAGGAGAGGAATCTGGCTAAAATTGTGCCCTGTGCTCTCCTGTCCAAGCCTGGTGCCAACTGGCACAGAGGACTGCATCTACCAGAGGAAAGGGTGACTATTTCTTCTTAAAATGTGCCCTCTGCTCTCCCAGCTATGTGCCCAGAGGCTTCTTTTACCTAAAGGGATTGTATTTTTTCTCATCAAGGGAGCTTCATAGACTAGAATAAACCCTGGTTAGAACTCTCTAGAGAGGTGTCATTTGAGTGGGAACTTTGAGGGTGGGTGTGGGGCAGCTGATAGACAGCACAAGCCATTTTCGGTCGGTGATGTAATCATCCTACAGATTGAACTAATGGAACACATTCAATGCATTTGTTTTCTTTTTCAGTACAGGGATTTTTTTTTTTTAATCTCTGGAGGCAGAAGCTGCTTCTAGACAAATGCTCCCAGATAATGGCTGGCCCAGCATCCCGTTTTGCCCTTCTCTGTTCTTTCCCAGTCTTACAAGCCTTCATGGAGCTGCTCGGCTGTTTGAATTTGCCCACTGGTTAGGAATACATAATCTGGATTTTTTGTTTTGTTTTGTTTTGTTTTGTGGTACGCGGGCCTCTCACTGTTGCAGCCTCTCCCATTGCGGAGCACAGGCTCTGGACACGCAGGCTCAGCGGCCATGGCTCAGGGGCCCAGCTGCTCCGCGGCATGTGGGATCTTCCCAGACCGGGGCATGAACCCGTGTCCCCTGCATCGGCAGGCAGACTCTCAACCACTGCGCCACCAGGGAAGCCCCATAATCTGGATTTTCACTCCCTTCTGGGTAAGCCAAGGTCTATATTTCCCTATGTACCAAGATCTAGCTTCCCAACAAATAAATCTATGTTAAAAATCTGACAGATAATAATCAAGTAAGATGCAATCATTCCCATAGCGGAATCATTTTGGATAGCGCCAATTTTGAAGTGCCAATTCTTTTTTATTTTAAATAAATAAATTTATTTATTTATTTATTTTTCGCTGCGTTACATCTTCATTGCTGCCTGCAGGCTTTCTCTAGTTGCAGCAAGCTGAGGCTACTCTTCGCTGCGGTGTGCAGGCTTCTCATTGCAGTGGCTACTCTTATTGTGGAGCACGGGCTCTAGGTACGCGGACTTCAGTTGTGACACACAGGCTCAGTAGTTGTGGCACACGAGCTTAGTTGCTCCGCAACATGTGGGATCTTCCTGGACGAGGGCTCGAACCCGTATCCCCTGCATTAGCAGGCAGATTCTTAACCACTGCACCACCAGGGAAGCCCTGAAGTGCCAATTCTTAAAAGTTAAGCTAAGAAAATGAATCTCTGATGCTGGCATTGTGGGCATTGTCCTATGTGGGTGTGGTAGGCAGCCCTCTATAATGGCTCCCAATGAACCCTGCCTTTGGTATTTTCACCATTGTGTAATCTTCTCCCCTTGAGTGTGGACTGGACCTAGAGATTTCCTTCTAATAAATAGAATGCAGCAGAACTGATGGGCTGTCACTTGTGAGTTAGCTTATAAAAACTGTGGCATTGTCTCTCAGCCTCAGCTTGTGTACTTGCCTTGATGGAAGGAACCACCTGGCAAGGAGATGAAGGTTGCCTCTGGC
Source organism: Aethalodelphis obliquidens (assembly GCF_003676395.1). Taxonomy (NCBI): domain Eukaryota; kingdom Metazoa; phylum Chordata; class Mammalia; order Artiodactyla; family Delphinidae; genus Aethalodelphis; species Aethalodelphis obliquidens. The sequence goes on along the minus strand of NW_020837977.1, from coordinate 7,805,607 downwards.
CAACTGTCAGTGAGGAACTCAACCCCTCAGTCCAACATCTTACAAGGAACTGAATCCAACCAACGCCTCATGAGTGAACTTGGAAACTGATCCTTCCCCTGTCAAGCCTTGAGATCAACTACAGACCCGTCCAAGACCTTGACTGCAGCCTCGTGAGGGATCATAAAGCAGAAGACTCAGCTAAGCCTGGATTCCTGTCCTGAGGAATTGTGGGATAATAAATACATATTGCTGCTAGGTTTCAGGGTAATTTGTTATACAGCAGTAGATAACTAATACAGCAGGTACGTAGGGAATATTTAGGTAAGTGGAGTTCTTTCTGACATCCTATTATTTAGGAAGACGCTACCTGGGGGTGGGGCCAGGGGGCAAAGTCTTGTTTCAAATTAGGAAATTTGAGATAGGTATTCTGAGGCACATTAGATATTAGAATCTAAACTAAGGCATATTCTCAGTGATTTTATCAAGATTAGTTGAAATAAGACTGTTAGTTTAGAACTACATGTGAAAGTTCCGATTATTGTTCACGGAAGGAAGATAAAATTTTCAGAAAAAAACAAATAACTAATCGGGTGATCATGGAAAAATTACTTAACCTTTTAGAAACTCAATTGTCTTAGTTGCAAAATGGGGCAATCAGACTAGAAGATTTCTAAGGCCCCTCTGCATTTAAATTCTATGGATGAAACATAGCTGCTTCTAGAGTCACCAAAAAAAAAAAAAAAAAAAAAGCTTTACACCAAAGATCTAATTTACTGTTCAACATTCCCCTGTGTACCAGTTATTACCCTTGGGAATTCTGAGGCTCTTCTGGAATTATGAGATGCAAATTTCAAAATCCATAAATTGAATAAATGAGATACTAGATGACCAAAACTAGACCACTCTCAAAAGGTGGTTACTTCTAACAAGACTTAGGAAATAAATAAATGCACACAAGAGAAAATCCTTGTGCCCTTAGAGAGAGCCAAGAACGCTTAGGCAGCACAAATGCTTAAGAAGCATGAATCATAAAACAAAATATTGACAACAATACGTATTTCTGATAAAGAACTGACAGGTAGAATATATGGAGAACTCTTAGAATTCAGTCATAAGAGTAACAACCCAATGAAAACATTAGTAAAAGATTTCAATACCTCTCAAAATGTAAAGATTAGTAAAAGACTTCAATACTTCTCAAGATGTGCTAATGGCAAATAAGCACATGGAAACATGAAAAGATGCTGAACTACATATAGTCATTGGGGAAATGTACGTTATAACCAGATGAAAACTCACACACCGATAATGGAAGTGTAAGATTACACAGCCATTTTGGGAATGTCTTTGACAGATTTTCCAAAAGAAAAACGTCCATTCATCCCATGAACCAGCAATCCCACTTTATGTATTTAACCAGGAAGAATAAACGTCTGCACAAAACTAGATTTCTAAGAGTCAAAAGCTAGAAACAACTCAAAAGTTCATCAACAAGGGAATGGATAAACAAAATGCAGTATGTTCACACAATAGGCTATTAATTAGCCATATAAAAGAGCAAAGTGTGGACATATGCAAAACATTAAGTGAATCTAAAATCTTTAAGTGAAGGAAGTCAAGAACAAAAATTACATGTTGCATGATTCCATTAATATGAAATACTGAAAATGCAAACTAATCTAATGTGACAAAAGCTAATCAGTGCTTGCCCAAGGCCAGAGTCAGCAAAAGGAATGGATAGCAAAGGGACAGGGGAAAATAAGTATCTTGTATTTCGATTGTGGCATCTGGATCTGTCAAAGCGCTTTGGATTATACATTTTAAATGGATGTCACTTATTGCTTGTAAATTATACTTCAATAAAGTTAGTTTTAGAAATGACCTAGAGGTACGACAAAAGGGGAACAATCATAAGCAGAAAATTCAGTGATTGAGTGGGGTTTCAAATGAAAGACCTTATTTAACAGGAAGTAAGATTGAAATGGATTTGGTTTTGAGCTTTGGAAAATGCTACTCAGCTTCCAGATGTAAGCCAGAGGTCTTTCTTTACCTGTCAAATGTCTTCATGTGTAATTGTATCCCACAGTCCTGTTCTCACACCTAAACAAATCGAGGTTATTTATTCTACCTTTGTTCACTGATTTACTTTCTACGTAACAGCCTACTCCTGAAGGACTTCAGACTGTTCCAGATCTATAAATGATTGTAGTCTTGGGCTTACTATTTTCAATGTTGACAGTGAGAGACATAAAGTCACCAGGAAAGACAGGTGATTTTCCAAGTACTTATGCTTTATGGTGGAGACAAAGAAGATAAATGACCAACATATCATAAAGGGGAGACTAAGAGAAACAAGATATTAATGTCATGTCCCAGGGGAAGTCTTTTGAAACTTCTCCAGAGGATTGGACTGATAAGTATACAGCACTCACCATTGGCCAAGCAGAGCTGGGCTCTGGAAATCTGGAGATGGTCCAGACTTAGACCATGAGCTAAAAGAAGTCCTGTTTGTATCTTTATTGCATGAAAAAACATCAGCTTGCCTCTCAGGAATTCACCTTATACCAAGCACCATAAGAACTGAACATTTTGAACAGACTCAGCCTTTAAACCTTAGCGTGGAGGGGAGTGGGGAGGCACTGTGAATACTTTAGTACCAGTTTCTGCTTCATCATTTCACTGCCCTTCTTCCTTCTAACATGTCTGGCTTCTTGGAAAATCTGACTGATTTAAAACCTAGTTCTATGTGAATGGTATTTAGACAGGAATAGCCAATTTCAAAATAACAGCTTTAGTACAAATAGAGCAATAGGGACAGGTAATATTTTATCACTGCTTCTAGTTCACACTCAGTTCATAAAACTACTTGCTCTGAGAGCCAGCGTCTTAAGTCATTCGGATTCAATAGTGCTACTCACTGGGAGATCTTGAAAGGGTAGGGTTGAATTAATTAGGCAATGGAAAACCTTACTGGGAATAATGGGGTTCTTATGTGCATTTAGATAGCTTTGATAGGCAGCCCTTAGCAGAGAACAGGAGCTCCAGTGTAAGCTAAGAGGGCCTGGGAGGCCTGGCTATACAAAGCAAGCAGGATTGTTGCTTTTCTAACCTGGGACTTTGTAACTTTTAATCAGTTAGTGGTTTAATGAGATCTGAGTATGTTTTTAGTGCTGAGTTAGATGTTGATGCAGATTACAAAAGAATTATATAATATGTTTCCTGCTATTAATGATCGTATGTCACTTGAATAATGTGCAAGAAACATAGTATAATCTAAAATATATTTTAAACCATAAATATAAATATAAGGGCCTTCATAGGTGCCTCATGAGTGTTATGCATGAGTCTGTTGAAGTATTGTGAGAGCTGAGTGAAGGCTGCAATCATTTAGATCTTGCAATTGATCTGATTCTACTCGAGGTCTGGGGGCCACTAAGAGGTATTTATTTCACCCTCTCGCCTTTAGACAGAAAAAGGTCTCCCTAGACCTTTGGCATATTTACCTCCAAGTCATAAATGCTCCCTGGTTAGTTATAAAAAGTGTTAGTTATAAAAACTGATTGTTTTTCCAACTAAAAAAGGTAAAATATAGAATACTTGGCACACATAGATGTAGTGTGAGTCTGATCTCTTGGGAAAGAAAATACGTAATGAATAGTTTTTGTGTTTGATAGAAGTGTTCATGTCATTTGTAAATAATTTTGACCCATGATACTTATGGAATTTGAAATTTCCAGGACTTTCATGCTAATAGTTTCTTCAATATTCTTGCCATTATGTTATCCCTTGGTTTTATCTCAGAAAATCTGGATTTTGAAATGTGAGAAGCATTTTTTGTTCCTTAGGAAACGCCAGTGTCACTTGTAGACCTTTTAGGTGTCACTTGTAGACCTTTTAGGTGAGTTTCTCTGTTGCCAAGGTGGGAGGTGGCACATGGCAAGGACCTGAAAGTGGCCTCTAGAAGCTGAGAGTGGTACCAGGCTGACAGCTAGCAAGACAATGGGCACCTCAGTCCTACAACCACAATGAAATGAATTCTGCTAACAGCCAGTGAGCTTGGAAGCAGGTTCTTCCCCAGAGTTACAGGATAGGAATGCAGTCTAGCCAACACTCTGATCTCACTCAGTGAGGTCCTGAGCAGGGACCTCAGCCACACCATGCCCAGACCTCTGACTTATAGGACAGTGATCTGATAAAAGGGTCTTGTTTAAACCAGTAAGCTTGTGGTGATTTGTTATATGGCAATAGGAGACTAATACACATCCTGAGTTGGAGTCTCAGTCACACCACTTACTAGATGTGTGACCTTAAGTGAGCTACTTTCCTCTTCTGAATCATAGTTCCTGTTTCTGTAAAATGAGTGTGGTGCTACCTCAGTTCTCACAGGAATTTTGTGCAGACTCGGTGAGATAACCTATCCTTTCTTTGTATAGTAGTTGACGTGGTAAGCACTAAATTTTATTATGAAACAGCAAATTTGTCTGTGGTCCCTAAGCAGATGAAGTCCATTTCTTCATTTGGAGAAAATATATTTATAAGTATATATCGTATTTTTATACTCAGTAGGTATATAAAGTTTCTATAATATAACTAAGTATGAAATCTTTGCCTTCCTGGATTGCCATTAGAACACTATTCAGTGAGTACTTTGAAGCAAAGGGTATCACTTAATATTAATGCCTATTTAAGGACTCTGAAATTATATAATTTGAGGTTATGGTTCAACTACCTTCAGAAATGGAGTTACAGTGACCAAGTGTCCCTTGTGGTATTTTATATACTCCAGGGCAGTTTTTGTTTTGTCTGTTGCTGTTTTGGGGGAATAGAGTTTTTTTAAGAGAAAGGAGGACTAAAAGTATATAGGGCAAAAGAGAGACTGTGGCAGACTAGAGCTTTGGGAACCATGGAAAGGGCTGGAACTCCTGAGACAATCATGCAGCAGGACCAATATGCTACCAGTATAATAGACTCTTGGGGCATCTGTTTTCTATGAAGATGTTTAGCAGTGTATAAGTTCCTCTAAACTGATGCCCAATCTTGGATATTGACACACACCCCGGATGTATCCTAGTGTGGCTGGCACGATGGATCAGTAATGGTTCATATTCTCTGAATGTCATATTCTGTCATGGCACTCCTTGAGAATATTTTAATATCCCCACAATGACAAGCATAGTGCTTTGCTCATTGAACAGTTGTTGAATGGAATGGGCCATCAATAGCGAAAAGAAATCCTCATGAGTCTGTCCCACATGTTTTTCTTTTAAGTGACCCTCTAACTCGTGAGGTTTTACACTTTTATGCCATGGACCCCTTTGCCAGGCTGGTGAAAAACACAAGCTTCTCTTCAGAATAAGTTGCTAAATACCCCAAATAAAATACCTAGGACTACAAAAAAAAAACAAAAAAGCCCTGGAAATCCATCTCATTATTCAAGATCTTGAAAATAATATAAGTAAAAAGAAATATAGATGACCACTAAACTACAAAAAATCCCTACCATTATAATCACAGGGATTTTTAAAGTAGTTCTCTGATAGTTATACTTTCAAGACCCAAGAAACAAGCTAAAAAATTATGTGCTTGGATGTAGAATTTTTCATAAAAGGACTATTTTAAAGTTGTACTAAAAACTGGCTGTGATATTTCAAATAACTGGAGACTATCCAGAGAGATTTTCAGATAATCTTTTAAGTCATAAAAAGATTTTTGAAGTAGAATCATGTTAAGAAATTACTCAGCTGATTGGCAAACAGGTAAAGTACTTCTATACTTACTTCTATCTCAAGAGGAAAAAACCGAATATTTCAAAGTTTGTATATTTATTTTCATGGAAATCTGAAGTTTACACACTGTTGCTTAATTCCAAAATATACTGGTATGTAAAAATGCTTCTGATATTTTATCTTCCGAAAGGGGACACTCATGTAATGCTGAAGTCATTGGTAATTTCTTCAAATATAGAGATCATAAACACATTTAATTTGTACATTATAGAGACTGCCTTAATGGGAGTAAATGGGATGGCTTATCAACAACCACTCCCCCTTCTGGTAACAGGACACCAAACACCATTCCTGAGTCTTCGAATCCAAACTCTTTCTTGTGCAATACTTGGTTAAAAAAAATAAAAAGTTGCCCATCCCTTATCATATCATACCTACATCTATTCACTTATTAAATAATATTTTTCTTACCAACTCCAATAGAAAAACACCCATGGTTACAGCCATTTCTCTTGCCTATTTTCTCCATTAAATCAAGACAATTAGACAAAATTTACCTTCACGAGCAGAGACCTTATTGAGAAGGACAGATGTGAATAAGAGATAAACAGCAAAGTGGTATTTTGTTATAAAACTTATTCTATTTAGTCACCAGACAAGTGACAGTTTCAACAGTAGGAGAAAACACACATTTGTAGATGTAGAGTAACTTGTCACTTTTAATCAAAATAATATTGTTAGTTGTCTACTTTAATAAGAGCTCTATGCCTTAATAATACCCTTCTGTGAAGGGAGGTATCGTCTAAGCTTAATAGCCTGGTGAGAAGTCACCATTTAGGAAACCAAACTACTTATTTCACGGATTAACTGTCACCAGGTGTGTTTTCTTTACAAAGCCTTCCAGACAGGGAGTCGTGTGACCTATGCACAACACATGAATATCTTCTTTGGTTTTTGCTACATTGTTAGAGGCATTTGTAGGGGATCATTCTGGATGATTCAGAGCAGAATCACACAACGCCCCTCAGTTTTCGTCTCTAGAACTTTCTCATTTTCTGCAGTACGACGTTGAGCATTAAAACAGATTTGGCAGTATCAAATTGTTTGTATTTCTTTCTGTAAGTGTGTGAAGCATTACAAAGACAAAGACATGTACGTCTTATGGGTACAATGGAGAGACATGTATGTACTATGACCACTAATGAGTACAAGTGGAAATCTATGTGTAGTGTGTTTTCAATTATTGTAATTATTGTAAAGGGTGTTAGAATGTTTTCTTTTTTGAATGCGAAGTGGGAAAACATGATGGAATTTCAGTATGTAGTCTGTCTACAAACACTATAAATCTTAACTGTTAGTGGCAGAAACGTCTGTTTTACTTACAGTATTTGTTTTTCTTTGAAAACATAGTGCGTGCAAAAGTATTCGGATTGGGTTTTACAGAGTGGAAAAACAAATGAAACAAGATAAAGAGCTGGTGGTGGTGAATGTTGCAGTGTGTAAATTAAATTCCTTATGACATAATTTGGTGAATTTCTTCTTTTGCAACAAGTAAGCCTGCATGGAGTTTTATTCCCGTGGAAACCTGGCACATTCAGCAATCTGCTCATTTTATTTTACCTTCCAATATCTGAGTAAATACAAGCACTTAGACTTCGGTTCCTATTATATGAATGTGTATTTGCAAGTAAATCTAGCTAATAGCAGCTGCTGCTGAAACTTGGCTACAAAGAGTTTTTTTTTTTTTTTAAATAGAAATAAATACTCATTCAGAGTTCCTGATAACAATTTCTCCTTTTTCGTTTTGTACATAACTACACCTCTTAGTTTTGTTTTGTTTTTTATAAAGACCTCCAACTCTCCTAATCTTCTTTTGGATCGTGTTCCGAATTATGGCTCTCTGTGCTTCAGGGATACAATGGAATCATCCAGGCTGCCATTTTTCTTGGAAGACAGTGGCATTCTCTACTGATTTATTTAATAGACAATCATATTTCCAGGTCTAAAATAAATCCAAATCATCAAAGGTTAAGATGACCAACTGAATGATTTTACTCATATATCTTCTTTGATATGAACTCTTAAGGATTTTAAAGTAGGAAGCTTCAACTGCTCTGTAACTAAAAAGGAAATTTCAAAATTTTTCTAGTTCTTCAAAATCCAGGTTGAGGCATTTCATAAGAACTTTGTAAATGCCAGTGAACTATGTTACCCATGCCTTTTCTGTTTTATTTAGAGAAAAATGAAGTATCCAAAACCTATACTTTCTGGACTGAAGTACAACTGTTCTCCCTATTGTCCATCAAACACTCACAGAGCTCCATACCCTTGGTTTGTTGTCAATTAGAACACTGGATAGCAGATTCCATGTTTAAAGTTTGATCACCCATAGACCTTTACGTTTCCTTCATTCTGTTCTGTGGTCTCCAACTGTCCCATAACTCAGGCACGTTACTTGGCAGATGTGTCAAGAGAGAGCGCTAAACATTTTCGATGTTTCAGCTGAGTAGCACCACCACTGCCAGAAGAAATAAATGGAGTATGTGTCTACTGATGGATCAGTGAATAACTTTTGCTTCACTTATAAGGCTGATACAGCCTGCACATATTTATTGATAGATCACATTTTGCCATTCAAAAATTATTTGAGGCAGTTATACTAAACTTACAGATTTAATAAACTCTAATATAGAGCAAAGATTAATTAACTTTTCCTTCTTCCCACTAATAGAAAAAATTATTAAAAGAACTATTGCAATTATATATAAAACTTAATTGTAGACTTCCTGTGAGCTAAGGTAAAAAATGAAACTCACAATGTTGCAAGGACTTCAGTGTATAACAAAAATTTATTAATTTTTTAATTAATTTAATTAATGTTTAATTAATTAAATTAATGTTTCTTTAACTGGTACCATCAACTCATCAATAGTTTGAAAAAACTGTAGGCAGAAAAACGTAATACATATGAAAATATATTCATAAATAAAATGGCATTCCTTACTTTATTTTTTATGCGAATTTAAAAATCTCATCCCATAAAGCTATTCTTAAGGATATCATGCTGAGGCACACAGGCTCTTCTTGGGTAGAGTATCTACTTTTATGTATATATATATAATATATATATATATTATAGTATCTACTTTTAGGTAGATATATATATAATCTACTCTAAGAGTGATCTTTTAGTCTACCACTGAAAACTTTTTACAAAAGCTGTAGAGATTTCAGAGGTCATAGACAATTTAGTTAACTGCCCATTTTGAATATAACATGCTTTGAAAAGTTTTTTTTATGGTGCCTAATTCTTTATGGTGTCCTTTGAATGCTTCACTTGTCTCTGATATCACTTCAAAAATAGCATAGATTGCTATAATAAATGATTATTTGTGCTTGTATATATATGTATAAAATATATACATATATATATATATATATATATATATATATTTCATAAAACTACCTGACACCTTGACTTTATATATATGGAATATTTTATATAGGATATTAGAATAGCTTTGTTGTCATTTAAAATATCACCTACTTCAAAAATATGATGCATTCCTAATTATAAACTTGGAACAAATGATAATTTTAATAAAAATAAAATTGGATATAATAATAAAAGTGCCTGTGATATGCCACTTACATATATTTATCAATTTCACCTTCACAAAATGCTATGCAGTATTACTGTTTCTGATTTATTTTTATTTATTTTAAATTTTTTCTAAATAGGTGAGAAAACCTGAAACTCAGAATGATTCAATAAGTTATTCAAGGTCACATAACTAGTGGATCTAGAATTTGAATCCAAGTATGTAGGATTCTAAGACTCAAGTTCTTCCCACTGTGCTTTCCTGTCTCTCACTATTCTTCTAGGGTAGTGGGAGGGAAACAATGCAACCATTCTTTCACACTTGACTCCTTGACCTGCAGTGCAAGTTTGCTGACACTCATACACTTTTCCAACCTGTGAATGCATTTGACTTGAATCTGTAAGCTGATAATTTGGCTCTAACTTTGTCAACTCTTTCTGAATTTGTTATGAAAAGAAACATGCATTCTGTACCTGCTAGATGAAAAGAGCTGCTGTCACCATGGAAGTATGATTTTTAAAACTTTCTGAAGTGGAAACTTCAAAGATGCTTTAGTTTTCACTGAAAATTTTATTTTGCCCTAGAATGTCGCTCCCAACTCAACAGAGTGGATGAGCAAGTAAGGCAACTTCACAAACAGTAGATTCTCCCCAGACCCTCCCCTATAATAAGTGGGCTAAAACCACCTACCACCTGAGAGCTGGACCAGGCACTATGGTGATGACATTGTTAAGATGTGTGGCATCTCTTCTCAGAAAGCCTTTCTCTGTAACTAGATGGAGTTCTGATGTCCAATGATGTCTTGCCAAATTCCTATTCTTTGATATCTACTTTCTGGTCACGTAATGTACTATGCTGTATTTCTTTTATAACATGTAGATATCTTAATTTTATGCGAAGCTGCTAAAGCTTAGCCCACGTCAACTATGGGAGCCTTAAGTGGGCATCAAAGAATTAGTGCGTAAGTTATTCTGCATTTGTTGTCCCATTTGAAGTCACAATGGGTGACTCACAGATCCCTTAGTGGCCCATTTACTCTAGACTCCAACTCACAAGTTTTCAAAACTGCACCCAAAGTCAATTCAGCAATGAAATAAAACCCTACAGATTTTATTGAGTTGTGATGAAACGCCACAAGTTAATTTTATTGTATTTCATTATAGAGATTTAGTCTAACTGCAAATCATACTTGAACTAATGTATTAGGAATAAAATGTTTGATGTTTCTCAAAGAACTTTGTTAATAGTTATTAACTCTTTTTTCTCATTAGGCTATTGCATATTATTATAAAATAATTGATTATGCAGTCATCCTTTTAGTCTTGGCATTTCTAAATATTTTCAATTATCTCTAGAAATAACGTCCACATCTACTTTTCTCAACCGTGGATTCCAGGCAAGATCCCAATTATCTCTTAATGGTCATTCTTATAAAAATACATATAAATACCTAATCTGACAGCTAACTTGAAGAATATTATCTACAGTCCCAAGTAGATTTGGAATATAAAAATACCATTAAATATTTCTGTTTCTACTTAGTCTATATTATATATCCATGTAGCTTAAAAACAGTCACCCTTTCCTGGAGTGCAGACTTTGTTCTTTGTAAGTATTATGACTGAAGTGTTGGAAACATAAACCAGCATTCTCACTGGGTTGCTTTTGCTCAATTGTGACATTATTCTAAGATTTGCCAAAGAAAAAAGTTTAGTAACTCCAGGAAAATTGAGAAAGATTGTCTGGTTCCCAGCTATCTAGGGTAAATCTCAGGATGTCTGTGAGACTGCATCTGTATCAAACCATTTTTCTGCCTGGACACTCAACTTCTAGCCAGACTGTGTTCCTGATAGGAACAAGAGACCCAATTATCCTGTATGTCCATATGGCTACATTTAGGATTGGTTCCTGCCTCCTGTGCATTTGTTCATCCTATAAGAAAGGTTTGAGAAAGTTCCATTTGGAAACTGGGATATCATTTGGATGGGAACATAACTCTTACCTCCACCTACATTGGTCACCCTATACTGGCATCTTCATCTCTTCATCACCAACACAACACAATGTTTTCAGTTTTTATACACTCAGCAAACTGTGTGTTGTGCAAATGGGGAAGGTTATCTTGAGCGGAGGAGGAATCCAGTCATTATGTTCAATCTTTCATTTAAAAGCATTTCTTGCGTACTTTCTACGGGACAGGCTCTACACCAGGCACAGGGCATACTGTAGGGGATAAAACAAATATGATAATGTCCCTCATGTTGCTTAGAGTGACCAACAATTAATGGCTTTCCCAAAAGGGCTCCGAAGAGTCCTATCAAAATTAGGAGTCCCCCTTTGATTTCCAAGGCCAACCAGAAACAGTCATCCTTACTTTCAGTGTGGCTGTGGATTGCCCTCTCCCCATTGCTCAGACTGAAACGTAATCCCAACGTGGTTTGGGTCCCTTGTTGACATTACTAAAATACACAGATAGATCACATAAAAGTAATCCTTGCTGGTGAGAAATCGCTTGTAAGGGCTAGGACTCAGGCAATAGTCTCTAGCATGGTGGGACAGGCTACTTGGGGCTCTTGTTTTCCAAAAGTTCTTGCCTTTTCTGACTCACAAGGGTTTTTTTTCTTCCCAAACTGGTTTTCCAGCTTACTCTTTCCTAACCTATTGTTATATTTTTCAATGATGGAGAATTGGGATTAAACAAGGTGGGTAGCTGAGAAAGGAAAAAGAAATGGCATCGTAAGAGAGAAAAAAAAGTTGCTATAAACGGTGGTAAATAGTAATTTGAAAAGTCTAACTAGTCACCAGTAATCAATTCACCATGTTTTTGTGTCTGTTCTATTCACAATGACTTGAGAAAATTCTAATTGAAAGTATCTAAGGTAGCTATGTATGGTGATAGATGTTAACTAGACTTACTGTGGTAATCATTTCTCAATATATATAAATATTGAATCATTATGTTGTACAGCTGAAACATCTAAATTAAAAACCTTGCTCTTCAAAAGAAACAATTGAGAAAAGGAAAAGTCAAGACATATACTGGATAAAATATTTGTAAATCACGTCTGATAAGGGACTTGTATCCAGAATGTAAAAGAACTCTTACAACTCAATGATAAGAAGAAAAACAATTAAAAATTGTCGAAATATTTTAATAGCCATTTCACCAAAGAATATATGTGAAAGGCTAATTACCACCCGAGAAAATGCTTAATATCATTAGTCACTGGAGAAATGCACGTTAAAACCACAGTCAGATACCACTTTACACCCAATAGAAAGGCTGTATCTCACTTGTTGGTGAGAATGTGGAGAAATTAGAAACTTCATACTCCCTCGGGTGGGAATGCAAAATGGTATAACCACTTTGGAAAACACTTTGACATCTTCATAAACGTTAAACATGTTCTTACCGTGCACTCTAGCAATTCCCTTCCTAGTTGTTTACCTGAGAAGAATGAGAACACAGGTCAACCCAAAGGCATGTACATGGATATTCCTAACAACGTCATTTATTTAAAGCTGCTGAAACCTGAAACCAAGCTTGATACCTATCAACTAGTAAATGAGTACACGGAATGTGGTATAGTGATATAATGAAATACTATTTACTATTAAAGGGGAACGGACTACTGATACATGGAAGAATGCGGATGAACCTCAAAAACTTTCTGCTGAGTGAAAGAAACCAGACAGAGAAGAAACCATATTCTATTCATATGGTGTTAAATTTCTAGAAAAGGTACACTTATAAAGACGTAGCAGATCAGCAGTTGACTGGGGCTGGTAGTGGGTACAGGACTGACTACAAATGGGCAGGAGGGAACCCTTTGGGGTGGTGGAAATGTTCTAAAATTGTGTTATGATGGTGGTTGCACATTATATAAATTTAATAAAAATCACCAACTGTTATACATATAATTGGTGAACTTCATGGTGCATAAATTATACTTAATAAAGATATTAAATTAAAAGTATGTGGAAGGCTGGTCTCTACTAACATAACTATTTTATCATACTCTTAAGAATAAACAAGCATTAAGCCTATTAGGAATTTAGTGTTTATAGAAAAGGATGAGTGATTTACTGCTACCTGGAAAAATTATTTCAAAGTCTAAGGTTGTCATTGTTTCCTAACAGATGGCAAGTGAGCCTCAGTGGACTGTTTTCACATAAACTAAATCTAAGGAACATTGTCCTTACCTTGGTTTCTCTGTAAATTCACATAGTAAATCCAGCAACTTATGAAATTAATGAGTTTTCCTTCTCTTCTTAGTATCCTGGACCAAGAATTGTTTGTATCTGTCAAGAACCGTTATTGAAGTGCTCTTTGCAAATTGCCTGTACATCGATTGCTGAAAAATCTTGAATAAAGACTAGAAAGGACCAAGCAACATAAATTCATTTTAGAAATGAAATGAAATAAGATAAAATCTTAATAAAGATTAAACACAGAGATAACTTTTTTCTCCTTAGTTTCTGCATTCTCTTTTTGACTCATTCCAATGGAGGAGCTATCAAAGCAGATGCAAAGAAGGGAAGGAGAGAGGTGGAGGGAGGGGAGAGAGTTTGGATAATGTTCAATACAAGGAATGCAACTTATTTTAAGATCCTTCATTATTGATTTCTTGATGGGCTGCTTTACCTAGTTGTCTTAATTCAGTAAAACAAACTACATCCATTTTCAAATATCAGGCAATTGTTTTGTCAAACCCATCATCAGATGATCCTTTCTCTGTCTTTTATTTGGTTTTAACTAACCATGGTCTATTGAAATTCAGTTCAACTCAGTGTTAGTGGAGATTAAAAGAGCGTTTGAGAGGAGAAGGCACCATATGTTATTCTATGTTTAATGTATATCCTGCTCTGGTTAAGAAAAAAGTATCCTAGCACCAGGAGGGCTTTTGCCAGCACAGAATCCATAAAAAGAGAAATGACGTAGCTTTCTTATGAACATGTTTCAGTTTTGAGATACAACCTGCTGGAAAAGATAGGGATGGATTGAACTAAGGGAACTTCAGTCCCAAAGTCTATGGCTAAAAGTTCATAGTAGGGAATGTTCACAATTGAGAGCTATGTTCTAAATTAGCAGCACCATTCAGAGCAATATACAGGACTTTGCCACAGATTCAGTTCCCTGGAAGAAACTGGGTATTGCTTCAGTGGGAATGTGTATACGCTGAGGTTGACAGCTAAGATATGTACGTCTCGGATAAACTTATTAAGTAGTTAAATCCAGTCTCTGTTAATAATGATTTGATCATTTAAATTCCATATTTCTTCAGAGCCTTCTTAGACTCCTTAAATGAGTTCCCTATATTCTAATTTCTCAGGTAGCTAAAAAACACAGAATGTGAACTTAGAGTTTTCCCAGTTTCAAAGACTTATCTGTGCCTCCCCTCTCCATTTTTTTTTCTAAACCAGTAATTGACTTTTATTCTCTTAACGTATGAGGAATTATATTAAGCATAAAGTTTGAGAAAAACTTTGCCTAGTATTCATAATTTAAGCTAATCTGTTCTGGAGGTTTTCCTACTGCCTTCTTCTGTCTGCTTCTTGTAAATCAGCCTGCAGAAAGAACATAAAACATATTTACTTGCACATTAAAAACTTCAAAGTTACAATTGGGGCAGTCCATGTTTACAGAAGCAATTTGAAACACAGTTAAGAGAACGTTTTCATTCCTGCCCAAACTGCTGCATAACACTCAATATCAGATTCAAACGTGACTTCCAGGCTTAGAAATCAGTGTCTGCCAGTTCACAATGGCAGGAGAAGGGAGGACTCAAGAAGCATGAACACAACTTCAGGAAATTTATTTTTTAGGAAAATATTGTCTCATTTATTTATTTATTTTTATTTTTTTGCGGGACGCGGGCCTCTCACTGCTATGGCCTCTCCCATTGCGGAGCACAGGCTCTGGATGTGCAGCTCAGCGGCCATGGCTCACAGGCCCAGCCGCTCCGCGGCATGTGGGATCCTCCCAGACTGGGGCACGAACCCGTGTCCCCTGCATCGGCAGGCGGACTCTCAACCCCTGCGCCGCCAAGGAAGCCCTGTTCCTTTTATTTTTAAAAAAAAACAGGATATTGTGGTTTATGAGGTGAAGATGCAATAATTGTAATCAAAGTATAGAGTTTGTACTGGAATTACATTTTTAAAGCTGGCTTCTGAACAATAAACATATTCTCACAGGAAACACGGAAGGGAAAATTCTGAAAATTTCGAAGTTGAATTTTACTCCTCAGCAGTTGGGAAGGCATTCAGTGAAAGGGAAAGGCAACAGAATATAGGAGATCATACAGGTTTTCTAAGCTTTCTCTTCGGCTTCTAAAACATTAACCATTATAGATCTGGCTGAGGCTATGCTGGGTGTTCTCCTTAAACGTTTTATTACTTTCTCTAAGCTGACAGCAAAATACTTTGGCAGTTCATTCAACGTTCGACTCTCATGGTCTTAAGTCTGAGGGAAGTTGGTAATTGCTTTGCCAATATCAAAGATAGAAATGGCGTTTTTTAAAGTCTAGGTTTTATTCTTTCTTGTTTGTTATGTATTTTTCCCAGAGGTAGACTTTTTAAGAATTATGGGAGTTGTATTTTGTAATTTTGCCAGGAATGTATTTGTGAACATAAATTGAAAGAGATGGGATGATAGGACATTGTTTGTATTTCAGGAGAGAATAAAATGACAGTATATGATGTCTGTTTTCTTCAGGGTACAATGCTTCACCTAGTGAAAAATGTTTAAATATGTTTTGCAATCTATCATCCTCACCCTCCTAGAGTTGCTTATATCCCAGTGACATTTTAAACTCATAAATTCACAAAGGATACTGTCTTCTTGGATGTGAAGCAGGCAGATGTTGTTAATGAAAAGGAATTAGAATAAAAGGATGGGAGAGGCAGGCATTAGAATTGAAAGGAAGGTGTTTTATTTAGGTGTTGTATCTAGTCAGGATGGACTCGATTATGCTTCAGGAATTTAAAAAAAAACCCCAAATTTTAGCGCAACACAAGTTTGTTTCTCATACACGGTACCCATCTAATGTGGGCCAGCAGGAAGTTCCACTCATCTTGGTCACTCGAAGACCTAGAATGACAAAGGCTTCATCCTGACACAACTCCACTAATCTCACCGAAAGTGAGGTCTGGCTGCTCACCAGTTTGAAAGCAAACTCCCCCATCACAATCAGCGGGCAAGGGTTTTTAAAGGGGAGTTTCATAGGCGGAGGGACAGAGCTGCATGCAGTCAGCTCCGACAGTCATCTTGCAATTGGTCATGCGGTGGTCTGATCCGTGTCATCTTGATTGTTTTGAGTACAGTTAATCTTTAGTTCCAGGGTCGATTTTTTCCCATTTCTTTGAGGCCAGTTCTCAGAATTGTGCCAGCTGATGTCATGGCTACAGTCTGGTCATTATGTTAACTTTTTCCACCTGGTGAGAGTTTCAGTATCTGTAAGACAGCTCACAGGATATGGCTCAGAATATTATCTATAGCCTTTGAGGAGGAACTAAGGGTCCGTGACTTTGCTTAATGACTAAACTATTATTATTCTGTCCTGTGTGACTGCCTTCCTTTGCTTCTGCATTTTTCTCTCTTCTCTGATTGAACTGATTCTTTGGCTAAAGTTTTTCTACAGGCAAAAGACAGGCAGAGGACACGGGGAGTGGGGTTCTGTCCTAGGAAGACCCCATGGGGTCCTGCTCCGTTTTACTACCACGGTGGGATGAGGGATGTGGCAAACCTCAACCTGGCTCTTAAAAAATAAAAAAATTTAAAAAAAAGAGTAACTCCTAAAACTTGGAAAAAAAAAAAAAGTGGGCTTGGATTTCATTGGCCAAAGCAAGTTACTTGGCCAAGTCCAACTTCACAGACAATAGAGAAGCTCAGTTCTACCCAGTGCTTCAAAAGAGAGAGCCAGAAATATGTGATAAAGAGCACCGATGGATTAAACAGTATATAAATGATATTTGAGGAATGGTTTGTTGGAGACCTAACGGATCACATCTTAGAGAGACAATCAGTTTTACTCCCAAAGATTTATTTCAGTTTCTTCAGTTAGTCTGTTTATTGGAAAAAGAAACTCTATTATGAACTGCAAAGTCCTCTGTGGTATATACCATTTCCATTTAGTCTTATCATCAGGAGTTTCTTTGATTTTGAATTTAAGAGAAGAAACTGATTCGCAATGAGATGGGTCTTGCCCGAAATAATAGCTTCATAAAATTCTCTGAAGTAGCCCTGAGGCACATAGTTTAGTAGGTGTAAGAAGGCTCTCGAGCATTTTTCCTCACACAGATAACTCTTATGAATTATAAACTAACTATTCTCATTTATGTTAGGAGTGGTGACTTGTGGCCAGGTCTTGGTCCTGAAAACTAAATTACAACTAAGATAACAATTATACTCTGCCGGTTGTACCTGTTTGTTAAATATCACATCATATCCCAATCATGGGCCATTGAACACTGCCTATAAGGTGTTATTGCTCCACAGTCACACACCCAACTTGAGCTCCAAAATATGGTCACAACAGGTCACGTGGTGATGGTACGAATATTTTAACACTTAACTAAAGTTACCACATTTTTCACTCCAATTGTTAGAATACTTGGTTATAAAAAATGCTTTTTGTGCCACTTCTATGCATAAGACATAGCCTACAAAATATAATTTGGATGCTAAGAACACAGTAGGTCCTCGATAGAGATTTGGAAATTTTTTCCATACCCTCTCTCAGTACTGCCATATCATTGAGATAGAACATCCCAATTGACCACTGGTTACTTTAATGTAGGAAGTACTCTTTAAAAACTTACAGAAATTGAAAAGAAAGAAAATCTGAAAGAAGTTGTTTTTTTTTTTTAAATCAGAGTTTTAAAAAAGTCTAGTCATGAATGAATAGAACATCATTTAGTGATGTGGGATGGCAGGGTAATTCAATGTTTTTATAGTAGAGATTTTTTAAAATCCAAAAGCCCCATATATTGAAGGAGAAACTGAACAGGAAACACATTTTCTTTTGATTTGAGGTCAAAGGCGTCCTGAGGCTGAGATTTTAAACTCCCCAATAGGTTTTTGGTTTTACAGTGGTTGGCAAAGTTGTTTGCATACACCCACTGAACTAATGGTGGGATGTTTTACTTGAAAAATAGAGAAAAATAAACATATTAGAAAGTATAAATCACTCATAGCCTTTTAAAATTTATGTAGGCTCTGAAGTGAAAGTCCCCTTGTCTTCTTTAATCCCAATCTTTTTTTCTCTGTGCTTATGCAAACACAGGCACAGAAGTATATATCTTTTAAAAATGGGAAGGGCATGCTATACACATTTGAAAGTTTCTTTTTAAATGTGCTATATCGTGTACACCTTCTAGCTCCATACACCTAAAGTTATATTGTTGAGATAACTAGTACTTAGTGTATCACTGTACAGATGTGCCCTAACTTACTTACTTGTTCTCTAATTGATGGACATTTTTGTGGTTTCTACTTTTATATGATGACAAATAAAGCTGAAGTAATTATCTTTTTAAATACTGTGAATATTTTTAAATACTGTGAATATTTTTAAATGTCAATTATAAGAATCAAGATAACAACGATAAGAAAATGTATTAATTACAAGAATTATGGGACCAATAAGAAGAAAATAGAGTGGGACAGGAGGTGGATAAGAAGAAATCTCTGTTGGTTAACAAGAAGCTGGAGAAGTCATTGCATATTGCCTCTCTATGGGGTAATTTTCAGAATATTTTATATATGATTCTATTAAGGCATAGGGTAATACATCCTAGCATCTGACCTTTGACCCTTTAAGGGCCTAAATGCGTGTCCTCGTACAAGTTTCAGTGGGCACTTTCAAGTATCACATGGCTTGGGAATGGATATAACAGTGAGAGATGCTAATTAGGTGGACAAAACTAACAGCAGACAGTCAGGGGTACTAGTTCTCAATGTAAGATTTCTGTTTGGTTTTAAACCCAATGAAGAAAAATGTGTAGTGTCCAAATATTCCTTTACATGGCATGATTGTTTTCCATGAGGGTTTTTTTCCCCAGTAATTTGCAAAGCAAAACAAAACAGAAGGCACAAAACTCAAAACAAAACTTTACTGCAGAATGGAGATAACTCTTCATAAATTTAGATGAATTTCATGATCAAATCTGAAAAAGATTGGAGGTTATTTTAAAAAATGTTGTGTGGACTTAGGCTTTGCCAAAATTCACATTTCCTTTTAAATAGGCTCTGGAACATTTTGAATCTACCTCAAGCTCACCTAATGTTATTCAGAGTGACTGTGATGTGTGTGATACCTCTGACTTTTCAATTGATTGTTTAGTTTTACATGTTTCTTCTACTGTTCATTTTTTTGTTTAGATCAGATTTCAGGTGGTTGTGATATTTCCCAAAATACTTAGCGACTTTACATTGGGAAAATGAGAGACTGGTTTATTTTTAGTCTGCTTTCAAGGTCATAGTTGAATCCCTTGTATATTATCCTCATGTAGAAACCATAGGGTATAGAAAGAATTTATTAGCTTCTTAGCCATCAGCTTCATAGACAAGGAATTCTACAAAAGGTTAACTTCAGAATATTTAATTTTAGTTCATGGAAATATATGCATTTTATTAATCTTTTAATTTTTATAATTTTGGTTTTAATTTTGTGGTTAGAGAATACCATTAAGCGAATCCATAGCCTATTTATAGACTTTTAGCAGCTCTACATTCTAGTTATATTTTTGTTTCTTCTGGAGGGAATACAAGTCCATAGGGCCCCATCTGATATAAGATCTCCTAATTTAGGAGCATAAAAAAACTAATGCAAATAGTCATAATAAGTAATGTTGGCCAGTATTCACAACCTTTCAATTTAATAGTGCAGACATGTTAATAAAATTCAAAGTTCTAAGTTACCACAAATCATGTGATTTAATGATTATGCATTACAGACTTATACTTGAAATTCTACCCCTGTTTCAAAGACCTGATTTCTCTGGAGAATATTTCATAGCCATCTTGCACAAAATAATTGCAATTGTCCGTCTTTAGATTGACCGTATGCCCTCCTATTTGCCACTGTTTATTTTTTAACCTAGTCTATCTCATTTATTCTTCTTACCTGTGTGGCCCTTGTAAGTCTTTTGAGTCTGTGATTCACATCTTAAATAATCCTATTTTGTTTCATATAGTATCATCCAAGGAAAACTGTCTGCTAATTAACTTAATGCGATAGTATTTCCAGTCAGTTTCAAGTGGGCATTATAGTTAAAGTTATTAGTTTAGGCCACCCCATGTCTGAAGTCCCTTACGTTTGGGGAATGCCCCACCCTGTGATCTTTGTGGAAGGGAGAAATTGAAAAAGTCAGATACTAATTAATTGTCCAAGAACCCCTTGCAGCTGAGGTTCAAGCACATGAAGTAAGTTTCCTTAGTCAGATCCGCCTGTCTCAGAGACTTTCTGGCCATGTCAGCTGTCATGGTGCCCTGAGTCCTGGGACAGAAGCAGTGAAGTTAGGTTTGGGCTCCAGTGGCCAGTGCTCATGGTATTGGTGGGACATGCCACAGCATTTAATGCTTAGCAGTGGCAATAGCAGTAGTTAGTTCTACAACATGATTTTAGACCTTGTTCCTGGAGTGGGAGTACAGATCAGCTCTCCAACTTCCCTGATGAAACTGTAAGCTACTCAATAGCCATTAACAAATTTTTTTTTCTGTTTAAATCAGCTAGAAACTTGACTAACTGCTCTCAGCTTTTATAAAACATGTGGAGTTACCTTTACTCCAGGGGGTCAGCCAACTTTTCTGTAAAGAGCCCAGTGGTAAATATTTTTGGTTTTACAGGCTATATGACTTCTATAACAGCTATTCAACTCTGCCATTGCAGTGGGAAAGCAGTTTACAATAATAAACAAACGAGCGTGGTTATGTTCTAATAAAATTTTATTTACAAAGACGGGCAGTGGACTGGGTTTGGTCTGCAGGTTGTAGTTTGTCCATGCTGGCTCTGCTACTTAATGCCAGAGCTTGGAGGGGATGGGACTCGTTGAATCTGTTGGTTGAAACCTGCCATCCAATGCATCCATCCCTGTCTTTTCCTTATTCAACATTTTCTAACTCTCACAACTTTATGAGTTCTAATATCTTTCTGAGACTTAGTTTCACTTTGACACTATTAACTGCACATAGCCTACTCTTAAGTCTCAAAATAAGTGTTTAGCTAATGAATTTATAAAAATCAATTTATCTTCAATAATAGAAACACAATTTTTAAAATCCTTCTTAAATTGTAATTCATCTTTGTGTAGTGAAATATAAATGCCAATACATTCTTAGTCAAAAAGGCTGTTTTGAATTTGCTTCAGATGAGATTCTTTACTTTGGATATTGCAGACTGTTTTAATTTGGAAAGAAGGCAAATTAGGATAACACTGTAGGAAGTTCTCTTCTGGTGCTCTTTCATATATGTCAGTATCCTTGTCCACCTACCTTAAGTAAAAACATTTAAATGAGTAACAACTAAATCAACAAGAGAAGTTTATTATTGTTAGGAGACAATTCTCCATGCATCTCTCACATTTCTACACTTCTTACAAACACTCTGGCGAACAGTACATGACTGCATCGTTCTCAGTCATGTTTTCAAGGATGTCTACATAGCAAACAGCCTTGGAACACTGAGAAAAGGGCAGGTTTATTTACTGTTCAATATATTATAATAAAGAAAATGTGTCCCTCAAGGCAAAGGTCAGATATGCTTACTGCCCATTATAAAAGATCTGGGCTTCCTAAGCTCAGGGTTCCCCTCCTGTAATGCGACCTACAGTATGCACTGGTATCACCTGGCCTTCTTTGATTATATTGTGGAATCGTGGCTCAAGGAAAGAGCACAAATGTTTATACTCTGGAAACTGCAATTGCTGTAAGCCAAAAACCCATCTTTTGTATCTGTTCCTGGAGTCTCATGCCTTCTTCCAGCATCCAAGAAACTGTGGCAGGCTATCTTGTTAGCTTGCAAATAGAGTAAAAAAAATCACAGATTCTACATATCTTATACAGAGATATACTATATATCTATAAGTATATACAGATATATGTATATATATATGTGTGTGTGTGTGGGTAAATTATATTATTTATATTATATAAATTATATATATACCAGAGTACCAAAGCCATATATCCAACTGCTTACCAGACATCTCCATGGAGATGCCTTACTGGTATCTCAAACTTGAAATGTGCTAAAGTAAAGTATTGCCTCCAAACCTGCGTCTGCATTTCTATCTCAAAGAATGTGTTTGCTGAGGCCGTCATAATCTCACATATGGGGATCTTAATAGCTGCTAATGAATATCTGTCTTATCTCAAGCTTCTTTGTCTGTAATCCATAGTCCAGGTGGCTCCTATTCATTCATACAAGAAATACTAAAAGAGCACCTACTATGTGTTGAGCACGATTTTAGGCACTGGGGATGCCTCAGTGGCTCAGTGTAAACATTAGAAAGTCATAAGTGAATAGGTGTTAGGTAAAGTCACAGCCAAGATTAAGACTGCCTACAGAGAGGTCAACTGAAAAGAAAATCAGCTGAGAATGCATTCCTTTAAAACAAAAACTAAAAGGCAGGCAGGAAAAGAAGCTGAGAATAAGGAAGGAGAGAGGTAGAGAACGAGGAGAAAAAGTAACCAGGATTGATGAGTAATTGTTTCCTTTTCAGGAATGTATACTTTATATAAGGCAGAAGATGTCTAAATAGGTAATCTTTCGATTCCAAGGGAAAACCTTCCAGAAATATTTTTGTGATTTAGCCTGATTTGGAAGTGAAAAAGAAGGAATGACTTTGTCTTGGATCCTGGGAGAACATGTGATCTGGTCATGCTGCATTAGAGTCCAAACAACCAAATTCTCACCTGGGAAACTTGACTTCCTCTGAGTCAAATTGATAGTGAAGCAATCGCTTCATGTATCTATTTAAAACTTGAATTATTCTCTTTCAATGTATTTATAAAATTCTATTCTAGTGTTTACTGTGAAATTCTTAAATACCAAAATGTAAAAACCATTCTTTTAGCTTCATATTCAGAATAGCTTGATCTTGAGAGCGTCAGGTCACTCAAGGTAGAAGGACTAAGCAAACGAAAACAGA
Organism: Aethalodelphis obliquidens; assembly: GCF_003676395.1. Lineage (NCBI taxonomy): Eukaryota > Metazoa > Chordata > Mammalia > Artiodactyla > Delphinidae > Aethalodelphis > Aethalodelphis obliquidens. The sequence goes on along the minus strand of NW_020837977.1, from coordinate 7,782,146 downwards.
CACAGTGAAGAGGGAGCAGAAATGTTTCGGGTAAGTTAGTCAGATTCAGGGACTAGATTAAAGGTTCTAAGGTCTGACTATATCCAGAACTCAGGCAAGACTCTTCCTGAAGACCCAGTGGGAATCCACTCCCATCGAGATTGATATTTGGATACTGTCCTTTAGGAAACCTCACGAAAGTTTCCTGGTGAACAGAAAAATGTCTTACTTGTAAAGTCCTTTCTTATCAAAGTTGACCCATCTATTTTCCTGCTGGCTTTGCCTTGTACCTTCACATTTTATTAATATACCATTTACCGATTTGGGGTCTGAATTTCGTTAAAATTCAATTACTTTTGTTCGGGTTTTTTCAGTCTCTCCATCTCCCTCACATTTTTGTCTATAATATCTCTTCATTGGCAGTCATCTAAGACTAGACCTCCATTGAGGTAATTCTGGCAAGCGTTTTTCAAAGACAACTCTACATAAAAAGCAGTAGAGAAGTAAAATTATTGTTGGCTGTTTGCCTGAGAAAAATATACAGAGCTGTCCACAAATACCAACTCAGATCTTATAATATTTCTGTCAAGTGAAGTGTGAAGTAGTTACAGATATACATCAACTAACAGAGAGAGACTTTGGCTATTTTATTTTACCAGAAACATTAGAATACTTGTGGTCTAAATCATGAAACTGAACGTTTGAGTCCATGTATTAATGAAGTCCTTTTTACAAATTGCAGGAGACATTTCAGGGTTAAAAAGGGATCTGGGTTACTAATAAAGTACTAACAACACAGTAACATTTTTACAATTAGAATATAATGTTTATAATTTTAAGTGTTTTAGAAAATAGGAATTGAAAATCTTCCCAATCGTCTTATTTTTGAATATACGTATTGTATTAAATCATCTTTTGTAAAGCCTACACAAGGCAACGTTTTTCTTTTTTTTCTTTTCCCCCCAACTTTATTGCAATACAATTGACAAATAAAATTGCATATATTTAAAGTGTACAACATGATGATTTGATATATGTGTACATATATCAAATGGGAAATGGGAAATGATTACTATGATCAAGTTAATTAATTAACACATCTATCACCTCACATAGTTACTGCGTGTGTGTGTGTGTGTGTGTGTGTGTGTGTGTGTGTGGTGAGAATGCTTAAGATCTACTCTCTTAGTAAATTTCATATATATGATACGCTATTATTAACTATAATCACGATGCTGTACAATAAATCCTCAGAACTTATTCATCTTATAACTAAAGGCTTGTACCTTCTGACCAGCATCTCCCCATTTCCCCCACTCCCCAGCCCTTGGTAACTACCATTCTATTCTGTTTCTATGAGTTTGACTTAAAAATTGTTTTTCTCTTTTAGATTCCACAAATAAGTGAGATCATACAGCATTTGTCTTTGTCTGGCTTATTTCACTGAGCATAATGTACTCCAGCTTCATCCATGTTGTCACAAAGGGCAGGATATCATTTCTTATGGCTGAATATTATTGTATATATATCATATCTTCTTTAGCCATTCATCTGTTGATGGACACTTAGGGGTTTTTCCATATATTAGTTATTGTAAAATACACTATTTTGAATTGGAAAATTTTAAATAACTTCAGAAGTGTGTCATTGAATTTTTTTAAAATTTCTGCTGTCCTCTCATTTTCTCTCCCTAATGTTTGTGTACTTGTCTATAGAGGACTTATTATTATTATTATTATCATCATCATCATTATTATTATTATCATTATTGATAGGTATTTGTGTTTGAATGTTTTTCTTTTTTCTGATTGGAGATTCTTCCAAAGTAAAATTTTAGTGTATCCTGGCCCTCTACCATTGATATAATTCATTTTCATTATTGTATCAACATAATACCTTGGCATATAATGCCTTAAAATTGTTTATTTTTATCGTCTGATGACTCTAATTTTTAATTATACTCTGGGATGTTGACTCTGAATGCCCTGGAGTTTTCTCTTGTGTTAGTTTAATAAAGAACCGAGCATGAGGATTCTTAGAAGATTCCTAGAGACTGGGGCAGCTCTGGAAATGAGTCATTCTGGGCTGCTGAATGTTTTTTAACAGCTTCTACAAAAAGTTCAGGTAGGTAGGATAAAGCTCTAAACAGCCATCGTGATTCTTCAAGTTCCTGCAGAGGCCCTAAAACCAAGGCAATGGAATAGGGACTTTCAGGCCCCTCAAAGTTTGCCCTCAGGGCTCATGGTAACGGCTGGATGGTCAAAAACTCAGCCTCAGTTGTTAGCTGTAGACTTCCCTTAGGCAGTTTGGATCTCAACGGCCTCCCTCTTCCTTCCAAATTTCTACTTTTAGACCATTTTAAAATCCATTTCAAATGTCATTTTCCTAGAAAACAAGAAGAAAAATTATTTATTAACATTGTCAAGGTTTTAGTTTATACATCAAGTTCACCAAAATTTCAGAATATTATTTGCATAGTTTTTAATGACATCATATTAGATTGGAGAGATCTATCTGAAATATTTAAATAGGTGTTATGAATATAAATTTCCTGTGTGACTTTTAATCCTACTTGATATATTTCCCAATATCTGTCACATATTGGCCCTGATTATATTTGTTGAATGAATGAAACGTTGACTGCTTACCTGAGTAATGCAATGAACAAATTATTTAACTATGATAGTAGGCAAAACTTTGAACTTTATTTTTTAAATGCAGTTAATTTTATGTTATACATTGGCAATTGAAATTTTAAGGAATATTTCTTAGAACTTCATTGTTTCTGACGAGTCACTGAATCAGCTGTGAGAATGACAATGCCTGCCTCAACACTGAGGAAAATATGATAAAATTTTAAATATTCTATTTTTATTTAGGTGTTGCTTTTTGCCAAAGGCAATAAAGACTGAGATCGAGAAATCACAACATCTAATATGTCATATTGTCTTTTTTTCATTCAAAATTCCCCAAAACAGTAATTTTAATTTTTTTTACTGTTTTTTTTATTTAATAAACAATAACAAAGTTTATCTGGTCAAAGTGAAAACTGAACATGAGAGAGCAATACTAAACAAATGTGAATAGTATGATTAACTCCATAAGCACTGACTGAATGATGAATAGCTTCAGATTATTTTAAGTGCCACAAATTGACGACTATTTTAGGGGCAACATCCAACTAAAGTGCTATTCCTGTACTTCTGCTACATTTTGAAAGGAGAAATGAGTGGAATACAAATATCCAAATACAGAATCTACAGGGTATTTGATACTAAGCCCAGGGACTGCTGAAGTTAGAGTTCAGGCTACTGGCCTTTGAGTAAAGATTATCAAAATTTAGCAAAGAGACTTGAAGTCTGTGGATCTGAAACAAATGACCCTAAAAATTCACACATGGACTAATTTAAGCAAAGGTTTGTTTGTTTTGTGTTTAGAGACAGAAATCTGAGAAGAGAGGAAGTTTTAGGTCAAATGGTAGGAACACTTGGGAGTTTCAGAACTCCGGGATATATTGACAAATATACAGAGCTTCTCAGAGGGGTCCTGTTGGGGCTCAGGAAGTAGAAGTGAGGGTTGACGTGATGGTGATAACAACTGCACAAATGTACAAAGCAATTTTTGAACCTGAGATGGTTGGTTAGGAAGAAATGCAATCTAATGTTGAAATCTAAACTTTAGCCCATTGGGTGTGATTGTCAAATTACATCTAAAGGTGCTTGAAGAATGATCAGTTTTTCTAGAATGAATTAAATCTTTGCAATGAATTTCAGTTTCAAGAGAGACCTAGTATAAACCTAGAGTACAAACTCCATTAAGCTATTTGCAGTGAAGGTAAATACAACTTGCAGTACCGTGTACGTGTGTGTACTGATGAAAATCAGGATATACTCCGAGAGAAAGATGGTGAAACTCAGGTGCATTTGGTCTGAGACACTGAAGTCTTGTGAATTCCTGAAAGGAATAGCCCTGAGTTTTCCACCTCCCTATGATTAGGAGAGGTGTTTGAGACAAGGCAGCTGAGTGTCCTAACTGCCTACACTTGACACATTTCAGTATCTTCTGAAGAGCTCAAGTGCAGACTCTGCTTCTGGGACTTGACTAGGAGGAAAAAAAAATTAATTCCTTCAAATGGAATTTTTGGCTTTCTTCCTGTTCCTCCAACCAACTTATTTATAGCTAAGAAAATTTTTCTTAAATACATATTATGTGATGGAGGATAAAGGATTGTACCCTTAAAAAATCAGAAGGAAAAGGAATAAATGCTGCATACAAAAGAAATTACTGATGATCACTGAACGTGGGGACAATGGTCTCATTCCAGTTTCAAAAGCTAGAATGGTGCCCTAAAGCCTGACAAATAAGCAATAGTAAGATGCAAAAAAATAATTAGAAAGTGATGAATTTTGTGTGTCTATTACTTTTGTTTTTAGTCTATAATTTATTTACTTGTAAGTTTTTTGATACACAAAAAGCTGTACGTAATTAATGTACAACAGTTTGAAGCATTTGTAGATTAGTGTGTATCTGTGAAACCGTCATCTCAGTCTATGCCATAAACCTATCTCCATAACCTCTAGAAATTTCCTCTTTCCTTCATTTTTTATTACAACACCATTATTATTATTATTATTCTGTGGTAAGAACACAACATAAGATCTACCCTAAGCAAAATTTTAATATTTGCAAGTTTTTAATTTAATTTTGTAATAGCTGTGTTTAAAAACCAGCTTGCAAAGTTCCTAAAAGTTGAGAAATTAGTTCTCTGGAGCCAGTAAGCACCAGCTCCAGTACCTCCCTACTTCTACTTCCCCCTGATGCAGATAAGAAAGGAAGTGGAGCAGGGAACTATATTCAATTTTTTAAAATAATCTATAAGGGAAAAGAATCTGCAAAAGAATATATATATATATATATATATATAATATATAATATATATGTTTAACTGAATCACTTTGCTGTACACCTGAAACTAACACAATATTGTAAATCAACTATACTTCAATTTAAAAATTAATTAATTAAAAAAAAAGAAAGGAGGTGGAGCTTGACAGGTCAAGTTCTGAGATTGTGTAAGAACCAAGATTCTGTCCTGAGCCTCAGTTTTGAAGGAGAACAAAACACCATCATTGCTTCTGATTGTTCTGAGTTTTGTTAGAACTGTAAGCAAGAGGCGGCTCATAAGAACCACGCTGAAGGAGTAATGTTTTTACAACATTATGTGAATTGTGGAAACAATACATATGGTTTCCTAAATTGGTTTGAATTCACTAGAACAAATTATTGAAATGAAGAAGTGCTTTCATTTGTGGCAGAAATTATGTTTTAAAATGACAAGTCCTTGACAGCTGTCATATGCTGTACTTCAGTCTGAAAGTGAATTCCTATATTGAGCTGAAATCTGAGAGAATAGAATCAATTTCGGAGTGTTTGCGTTGTATCTGTTATACTTATCTTTGTGTGTTTCCCTATAACCTTTCAGTGTCTAGACATGTTTATTTCAGTAAATTAGAATATAAATTGACCTCTGTTTGTGAAACGTATGAAATGATGGGAACTGGACAAAAAACATGTTATCAATTAAAATTTCATTCATGAAATTCTATACATGTTCATGACATAAATAACTGCTTGTTCTAATTTTCTCAAGCTAACCTAAGTTAAAATGAACCCCAATGAAACTGAAGCCGTAAGACATTTTATCATGTATTTTATGTCAATAGTGGGTTCGTTAAAGTATGAATAGAATAGCACACCTGGTTCTGACTCTAAATATTTCTCGGGCAGCATCTGTTACACAGATATTTATAAAGACTTGGCATTAATTTTGTGTACAGTATAACTTAAGAGGAAGTTCTTTGATGCTCTCAATGTTAACTCTTGTAAGCCCAGTTGCCCTTTTCCGTCTTTGTTTATCTCCAGTTAACAGACTTCTCTCTCCTCTTTTTCCTTCAGTTTACTTATTGTGCTTTCCATAACATCCAAGATAGACTCAGAGATTTTTTAATTACACCATGTAAAAGTCAGTCTTTTCAGATATCATATGTGATTTGCTTTGCAGTTGATTTCAGTAAAAGTATATTTTCTTTGAGGAAGAAAAAATGTGGTTAATGATCAGCAGTCATTTGGCACAGATCAATAGAGATACAAAGACTCGGTTTCCGGGCAGAAAGTGCTAGCTTCGTGAGGCAGGTGATGTGTGTATTTGAGCCGATATCCCACTTTAAGCTGTGTCCTCACAGAGGGCATTCACAGAGGAAGGTGAAGACTACTTCTGAAGATGAATCGACCTTGAAGGTCCAAATGAGTCAGCTATGATGGTGGAGTGATAGGCAGTGGGCTTCTACCTTGGTAATGGGCCCTCATAGCCAATCAAATGAACAACATTGAGAGTCACCTACTCTTCCTACAAATGGGGTCACATTGGACTGAAAACCAACTCTTTGACCACTGAACTGAATTTACTAGAACATAGTCAGGGGTGGTGTGAGGGAAAGATGTAAGACCATATTAGCAGAGGTTGCTCTGTCCTTTTGCATAATCTTGTGAAATTGCTCTTTCCGGGTCATGAAATGAGTATTTCCAAATCATTTTTCATTAACTATTTATCTACTTTTTAAATGATCTATGTTGCAGTGACTAGGCATAGAGTTGACTTGTGTGTGTGTGTGTGTGTGTGTGTGTTCTCATGGCTGGTATTAAAATACAGCTCTGGGAGGTGACCTGGAGAGAGAGCATTGCTGAGATCTGACTGGTTGAATTCACATGCGGTCCGCTTCCTCCAGACGATAATCAGTGATGCATATGCACAAGAATGTATGTTGTGGTCACTGCTCTTGCAGTGAAGTATTTTGCGTGTAAACTGCTATATTTTATATAGTACCTAAGTGTTTATTATCTGTCAAGTTCAAAAGATTCTGCAGATATCTTCCAAATAGCATTCCCCATGAAGACCAAGGGTTGTTGCAGAAGGAACATATTAAAGTGCAGTAATTAACTATATCTAATGCTCCCATGTAGCTAGGGAGGATTTTTACAGCCATTAATAAGTCTCCTGCATGAATGAGAAGCAGTTCGTGCCCCCAGAGCGGTGCGTGGATCATTGCTCTTCTGAAACAGGTGATGTTGGGATGTTTCATTCAATTCTAGAAAGTGGAAGAGTGGTTCTCCAAGTGTCACCCCCCAACCAGCGGCAGCATCATCACCTAATAGCAAGTTAGAAATATGAACTCCCTGGGTCCCACCCCAAACCTCTGGGGCCAAGAGCCTGCCATCTGTGGTCTAACAAGGCCTCCATGTGATTCTAATATACATCAAAGTTTCAGAATGTCTGCCCTAGAGTATCTCTTTCTATCAAGAAAATGATAAAAGGCAGTTAATTTGCAGCAGAGTATGTGTGAGGTATGGGGGTGATCAGACAACATCGACTTAATGCAGGTTTAGACTTCAGCTTGAAAGACACCTTTGATGGCTCGGACCTGACGTTCCTTCATTCTCTATGGTTGTCTCATAAACTGAGAATTTACTGGAGCTTAGGTTTTACCATGGTTTCGTAGGGTCCAAGCCTTGATTTGACCCCCCCAGTTCCTGCCATTTTGTCCAGCTCTGATCCTTGCTTGCAGACATTCTTGCCTTGTACCAAGTCTGCTGAAATCTCAGTAAGCAAATCTTTAGACTCGATCCCTTTCTATTTTCTCCCTGGTCTATTACCACAAATGCACCATTATCTCTGGATAATGGTAACTAGGCAACACCGGGCTGGAGGATCTAGGAAGGCAGGAACCTTTTCAATTTTACTTATCCCTCTATCCAGTGATATGCCAGTGAACATTTGATAACTGATTGAAAACACAAGCCCTGATATGTAGGGTTGCTGATTGCTGTGCTATAAATACTCCCATTTTAGCCGATTTCAAGTTACCAATGTGATGACCCCAAACACAGAGTTGGGAAGAGATGTGCACACTGGGATCTCCCAAGTCTGTAGGAGCTTGGTTCCAGGACAATGCAGCCTCTACGTCCAATTCTCTCCCAGATACCTGGTAAACAGTAGGTGATCAATAAATAAGTACTTAATAAATGAATGAAGATGGAGAGATCAGTGTTGATCCTTTCAGCACAACTGGAAAAGCAAGTCAATGTGCACGTGCCATTGGTGAGGAAACACGGCATCTATATATGTGGGTAGCACATTTTGGGTTTTATACTCTTATCCAGCCTTGAAGAATAAACAGTTGACATCAAATTGCATAAACATTTGTCGCGTAATCAAAAACAGCTATGTTCTTTTAAATTGGTATAACTCAGCAATTCTTACTCAGCCCCAAATAATTCCACACATGTACATTAATAGGAGTATATAATTTCAAAGCAGAAACGGTCCATATTTTAACATGTTTAAGTGAACTTGTCAGTGAAGTGGGATAACTAAATCGGTGAAACTAGCATTTGTAGACATGACTTTTTTTTTCCCTCTTAGCTGTTATTAAGCATACGTAAGGTATGTGAAACTTACTATTTAATAAAGCCCTCGTTTACTTCACTTCACATTAGTAAGTGCTACGTGCAAAGAAGTCATGTTTAACATTTCAGTAATATCTGTGGATAAGGATTTTCCCCTGAACTATTTATTGAAGCGAACAGTATTTGTCAAATGTTTTCAGGATAAACGTCTATTCTCTAGTACAATTTTATAACCCTATTTGGAAAGAAAAGCTATGCCCCCCCCTTTTTTCTTTGTAGGGGCAGAGCTGATTTTTGTGACTTCAAAACATGTATTTTGACTACAAGGCTTTTGTTAACGTCTCCGCAATTAGATAATAGAAATCACCGCTGTTCCTCTCCCTGCTCTGTTCTCCACGTTTTAAATGCTCCCTGTGGGTGTTCATGTTCACTGGTATTTTCTTTCAACAATTCCTGTAAGTTAGCCTTTCTTTGTGGATAAGTAAGAGTTTGCAAAACTTTACACCCTTATTCTTCAATTAAATGCTGACACGGAGCCACAGAGTGGAGCATATGCAAATCAGCGGGACCTCCCTGTGGGAATCGGGCCTGGAAGACTGGTTCACATTGAAAGCAGACAGCGCTGTTGACACTGGCTGTCAAAAAGGCCTCACGTCTTTGAAAGAAAATCTTAATCTTCTTTATTCATGCGTGAACAGGTCCAGGCCCCAATCCCGGGACTCAGATGCATTGGCTGTTTAAACTCCAGGTTGCTAGGTTTTGGGGGAGAGTCTGTTTGCTGTGTCTAGTTCCCCCGAATGGATGAGGACTGAAAATTAAAATCTGTCTGACCCAGACCATGGCTTTTCTGTCTCTGTTTGAAGAGACATGGCAACCTAGGGTGAAATGAAAAGGAATTTTATTGAGCGCAAAACCACTCAATGTTGAAATGCTGGATGGGGAACCGAATGGTGATTTGGGGCAACCGGTAGATTGTTTATAGACAGTGGGATGGATGTCAATCAAGGGACAATGGCAAAATTTGTGTCAGGAAAAAAAAAGTGCTTTTCTAGTGGCTGAACTCCCGTTTCCTGTTGAAATGCTCAACTCCACGAATGAAAAGCTTTTTTTTTTTCCTTGAAGTTTCCAAGCACAAAAATTTCTGAATTAGAGATGCTGTTACTGTTAAACATTGTTTGATCTCGGTGGCATGGTGCTTATTAACAGTTTAAAGCTGTTATACCCTGAAGATCTTCTATACAGTTTGTCCGTTGCATTTGAAATTTCTTCCTCTTGGTTTTATCTCTTCTTTCCACATTTTTCACTAATAGAAAACAGAAGAAACAAAGATGTAACCACCAATTGGAGATCATCAAAGATATTAGGGAACAATATGTACTGGAACATTTTTAAAGCCTAATACAAAAAAGATCTTAAGCATATGATTGATTTTATTTTGAAAATCCATTTCTTTCTAGGAGTCTGAAACTTCCTTGAGTGCTCTCTTAGATCATTTATAAAACATTTTAATTGCTGGTAGTATTTGAAAAAATATATATCTATATATATATAGTAGAAAAAAAACTACCATTTAGCAATACAAACTAGATTTTCAAAATAATTTCTGACTCTATGTCCCCAGCGAAGTCTTAGGGCATGCAAGTAATATATATTACATTAACCTACTTTGTTAGTCAAATGAGTTTCTTATTAAAAAATAAAGATTTGAGATCTTATTAGATAATAATAGACTCCAATAGAGCCTCTAATTCTCTGAGTATTTCTTAGACTTCTATGAATCTATAGTAAGTTTCTTCTACCTATACGGAGACAGTAGCACTCAATCGTCAGTAAGGAGATACACATCCCTTGGTGTTGTTCTAGGAAGATATTAAATTTGCCCTGCTGGGTCTATGACAATTCAACCCAGCTCACTTTTGGATTCATGTCATGTATTTGTAAAATGACTAACCAGGGATATGGTTTGGTCCTTGAGAAGGGAAAGGAATAGACCTAAAGCAAAAAGGCCAGCATAAACATTCTATTGTCATTTTTGGTTCGGGAGAATGCTAATTAATCATCCTTCTTATTCCCTACCAGCTCTGAACAGTTTGAGAAATAGTCATAGGACTATTTCTGGGATTAAAAATTTGCAAAACTGAAATGGAAAACGTGGTTTATTCCCAAGCCTGAATCAAACTTTTCACCACTTCCCTTGACAAAAGCTTTTTCCTAGCACTTCCCCTGAGTAGATTTCAATGGTGGTGAAATGTTGTACTTTCCAGCTCTGAGTAGGCATATCAGGTAAGTAAAATAAGAGTTCTCTAATAACTAGAGGAATTTTATGAGACAAAGCCGAGCACAGGGAGGAAGAGGAGATAGCACGTTCTAGGAATACTTTGATTGTCTTGAGCCGCCATCAAAATTCCTGGAAAAGTAAATGGAGATTTATCCAATTGGTCATTTTCACCCATCATAAAAATAGCAGTAGGAGAGCTGAAGCTATATGCCTGCAGCATCACAGGCCCCCCTTTGGAGATGACCACAACCCATGTTCCCTGAGTCCTGCCTGCCACCCTTCCCACCGCTTCAAGCGTCTCTGTCTGCTGTCGGGTGGGCAGAGGTGAGAACACGCCCAATCCCACCGTAAAGCAGAGAAGTTGGTTCCACTATTCTAGAAGTTCACTGAGACTCTGGAAGTGAAGGTAGATTTCTGTACATGGTCTTAATGCTGCTAAGAGCTGCAAGATGGGGCCTACAGATATTGCTAGAATTAGAACCATAAAAGACCGAAGCATCCTTGCAATTTTCCATAGCCCCTCCAAACTTCAAGAGGAAAGAAAATTGAAATATGCTTACATAGTCCCTCAGGAACGAGGAACAGCTGGGTTACCATGTCCTCATGTTGCTATTTTAGATTATTAGCTTTGGCTAATTTAAAGTTACTAAATCACCTTGAGCTACATGGAGAGCAAGAAAAAAAAATCATGCATGTAAATAATGTTAATACAGTAATAATAATGTGGACACCCTGGTGATTAGGAGGAAATATTTGAAATTCCACAAAACAAAAAGGTTTTGAAACATATACTTCTCTTTAGGGTGAGGGGCAGGGAGGGGGTGTTGTTTGACCACACTGTCTTGGACCAGTCAATTTCCTTGTTAATAACACTGGCACTACATGCTTCAGGTGCTTCAGCTGCTACCACTCATTACTCCCCTGAAATTATAATTCACTGCCTTATTACAAAGGACAAACGGGGAGACACTTAAAGTCTTGGACAGGAAAAACACTCATCTCTTGTCTGAAACTGTTATATCTGCCATTTCTGGGCCCGTGTTATCTTCCTTCACCCTCAAGGAAATGGAAAATTTTTGAGTGATGTGATGACCCTAACTTCCTGGGCTTCTCCAGATTTCAGCCTTTCCTTATAAATCAACCTTAAAAAAATTAACCCAGCACTTGAAGTTGTCTATGGCATTACTATTGATTCCATCCCATTTACAAAGGTTACCTTTCCCTGATTCTAGACATTCTAAAGGCCTTCAGGAACTGAAATGAAAATCAAAATAAACTACCCCTAATGGCACACGCTAGAAGAGAGAAAATTATATTAGGTTTTCCATGTTTCAAATCAAATGCAATATTTGTCTTAAAAACAAAAATTAGACATAAACTTCTGTATATTTCAAAATTGTAGAACATGAGTCCAATAATATTTTAAACAGAATGATAATATCATTGAACTAAGCACATGTATCTCTGGGGGAGTAATCCTGACTCCGCTTCTAGGGCATTTTGTCTTTGACCGACCATCACATTGATTTATTTAGTTGGTTGCTTATTTATCTTTGACCCTTGGTACCTGCTGTCACAGTCTCCATCAGTGCTTTCCCCAGTGCCCTAAGGCTGCTTTTTTTCTGGCTTCCAATGTCTCTATTCTCACCAGGGAATTTCCTTAAAGTTTTATCCAATAATACACTGATTTTGATGCAGCCAAACACCAGGTCCTAATACGGCCGGGTTTTGCTTGCTTTGATGAGGAAACGCCACCGTGTCTCAGCTTCTGTAGACATCTAGTTGGTTCTTAAAAAAGTCCTGTTGGATACTGGAATGAGGGCAGACTTTCTTGCTCCGTGTTCAACGGAAAAATAAATGAATAAGTAACTGTGCTCTAAGAGCTAACATCCTAGTGGTCACGTTCTCCCATAGGTGAAGTTTCAGAGAGGTCCTTGGCTTTTCTGGTTCCTTTCAGTCACCTGAACAGTCTCATTTCAGTGATTAGAAGAGTCATCTTACTATTAGCATTTCAATTTTGTTCTAAAGGAAAGCAGCTGCTATTGGTTTAGAGTTGATGGGGCAGGTGAGTAAGAGGTTAGTTGAAATTCAGGGTGCTGGCTCTTACCCCCTGGGCCATTCTCCTGGGTGCATTGGCAATTCATGTGGGAAACTAACAGCTCTCTCGTCCGAGCAGTGCCTCCTCAGGCCATTTCCTTGGTCTGTTAGTATCTAGACTTCTAGTCATTCACACTCCCTCAGACCCAAGAGTTCATAGCCTCCAAGGTGGGGTCTGGACTTTGAGGTGTTTTATAAGCTCCCTAGGTGTTTCTGACCTGTAGTCATACTTGCGATCTATGGATTTATACCCAGGAAACATTTCTTATCCCCACCCTCTACACTCTACCCCTGCACCCCAGAAAGCAAAATGTTACTCAATGAAATGATTTCCTTTCAACCACATACAATAATTTTTGCTACCAAAGAGAACAGTAAACTACTCATGCTAAAACATCTGCATTTAGGTTAATAGCTATCCCTTCTCCCCTCCAGAAAAGATGTACTTAAAAAAAAATTGTTTATTTAAATATTTAACACGTTGGTTTGGGTAACTTTCTCAAAACAAATGAATGGTTACCTTTAGGGAAAACAAATTGCTGGAAAATTTTAACCCCTCTTCCAGCTTTGATTGTTCTAACACCTGTTAATAAAGTTTTAAAAAATTATGAGGCCTGACCCTCATGAGGGCATCCCAAAACTAAACAACTTGTGGCTGAGTGCTGCAAAAACACCATGGCTCTCCTGTCGATTAAGAAAAGATGAAACAGTATCAGTTTTGGGTTCTGTAAAGCAAACAAGGCCAAAGAGAAATCATCAGTTTAACCATAAGTCACAGAAACTACGTGTTCTATCAAGAAGCAATATCTACATCATTGCCTAATGAAAATGAACATCAGATGAGCTATGATTCGTTTAAACCAGATATTTTTATAGATGATCTCCTTAACTGGTAAAGGTAATTAAGATTAATTGACTAAGGATGTCAAGGGAACCTCACAACTGTATAATAACCTTTCTGGAAATGCCAAATGAGCATAAACCTCGTTTCATTTAATAGAGTGCCCTTTGAGATACTTTTACTGTGAGAGTAAGTGCTGTGTCCAGGACAGCATCAATACTGTTTATTTTCCCAAATGTGGGTTTGCAGTGAGCATTTAAAGTACCTTAAACAAAGGCAAAAGATAAAATATTCCCTTATACACACATAGCTCTTTCCATATGGTTCTAGGCTAAACATGATTTTAAAAGCATATAAATTGCTGGCAGGCTTTATAGTAGGTTGACCATAACTTTGTAGACAGCTGAACTGAACTGTTCCAACACTCTCTCTTTGGTCAACACTTCAAATGAGAATTCATGATTTGTCAAATCGGGGTAATCCTGGAAAAGAAAGTACAATAAGAGATCCACCGAGTTCAAAAACAAAATGGAAACTGTGGTTCCTGGCAGGGACGACTGCAGCCGGATACATTTTATAAAGCAAATCAAGATCTGGCTTCTGGTTAGGATGACATCAACATAAAAAGAATGACTATAGGTCATGGGATGTCTGGGCAGGAGACGTCAAAGGAATGCAGGCCACAAAACCATGGCCATTTGCTGCATTAAAAGCAGTTAAGTAATATTTCATCTCTTTCCCAAACTTCCCTTCTTCTTCTGTCTTCTCATAACACTCCCTTCTTCACCCATAAACATCTGTTTTGGTGCAAGAATAAAACTTGGCTTTTTTTCAGAGGTTATTGGGTTTAAACAGAAAGCCATTCCAAGCTTGACCCAGGATGTACTTCCTTAGCTGGAAGGGATGTTTTTCTTGGGCGGAGCAGATAACCCACTAATACACAAAGAAGACGACCCTCAAACGCTTCACAACATTTTTAAAAAATGCTATACATGACCAGGTACTTTTACAGCAATAAGGACCTAAACACTGAACTAATCCCTCTGAAACCATAACCTTTGGAACCAGCTTAATCCCTGGTGGCAACCTGCACCTTTCAGACAAAGGTTGATTGTTCGTCCTTTGTGATGGTTGTATGTCTTGCCAACTGATGTGGTGATATTGTTTGACAGCTATCTGTTTTATTTCTCTAACTGCGTACCCTGGAGCTGCATACTTCTGAAAATGAAGAGAGTTGAATTGTCTCTGATGCCCAGCCCCAGTTTCAAGAATGAGGAAGAATTGGGTGAATTCCTCTGTACAGGGCTCAGGGTGAACGTGTCTTCCTGAATCTCCTTTTCAGGCTGTTGCATTGTTGAGCCTAATTTTTCGTGGCTTTTCACAAATGCAGCATTCAGTTCTTCCAGCGACACACAAAGCACTGATGAGTAAGAAATCACCTCCCTGTTAAGCAGTCAGAGGAAAAATTACTTTAAGGAAATGAGAAATTATTTTTAATTGAGAACTGCAGATATTAAATAGAATATAATGCCATGTATTGACACTTACTTTGCCCCAGTGCCAGGTACAGTCTATTAAGTGTTCAATAGCTTTATTTCTTTTAGTAAATAAAATACCAATGAGATAGATACTTACTTTCCATATTTTATAGGTAGGAAGGATGAGGACTAAGAGCGTTAACTTGTCCAAGGCCATATGTTAGGGAGGGACAGAGCCGTGACTTAATTCCAGAGTCAAAACTCTTAAAAATGATGCCCACATATTGCTTTTTTTTTTTTTTTTTTTGCGGTCCGCAAGCCTCTCACTGCTGTGGCCTCTCCCATTGCGGAGCACAGGCTCTGGATGCGCAGGCTCAGCAGCCATGGCTCACAGGCCCAGCCACTCCGCGGCATGTGGGATCTTCCCGGACCGGGACATGAACCCGTGTCCCCTGCATCGGCAGGCGGACTCTCAACCACTGTGCCACCAGGGAAGCCCCTACATATTATTATTTATTATGGAATCACTAATACAGAGAGTTCTACAGGTACAAGCTTTAGATTATTCTTAGGATTGGGGGGGAAAGTATAGCTGTCACAGAGGTTAGTTTTGAGAATCAAATAAGATAAAGCACAGCTACTGGCTTAATAAAAATGGCTATCAGCATTTTAGAAGAAATAGACAATCATCCCAACAAAGGGTAACAGCGACATTCTCATCTAGGTCAGTGTTCTTGGAAAGCTTCAGTTCTTCATTTATTTGAAGATGCATGGCTCCATGGAGACTGTTAGCTCTGCAAAGACGAATGAGACATACTTTAAGGAGGAGGATGGAGAAGGGAAAACTAACAAAAGCATGCATTTAATTACAAATTATGAAGTGGTAGGAAAGACAGGAATTGGCTGAGGTGAGCTTTCTAGAGCTTCTGTGAGAAGCCTTCTTTCTCAGAGCACAGGGCACCCTCTGCAGGTCCAGCTAGTGTAACCTGGGCCCATTATCTTCACGGGTTCCCTTGCAGTGCTTGCTACAAAAGATAGTGATTACAACAAAGGACAAATCATGTTATTCTATTTTCCTCATTACCTAATGTGGTTAGGGACCTCATCATTTGATCTTTCTGTACAAACTAGAATAAACTTGTGAAACCTGCTTAACATTCTCCTTCTGACAGTGGTACGATTTAAATTCTTCTCCTCTCTCTAATTGTCATTGATGGTTCAGAGATCTTAATCTGTATCAGAAGAAGTTGGAAATTTGCATTTTGAAGCCAAGGGTTTATTTGGACGTCCATTAAAACTTAAAGGTTTTGAATCCATTTATCCTCCTGATGATTCATGGAGGGTTTCTTTTAGGTTTTCTGATGAATCTTGCCTGAACCAGAAAATTAACCATGTATGGTAACATATACACTGATCTTCAAGGCGTTTATAGTACTTTTATCATTAAACTTAGAAATTAAATGTAGTAATGTAATAGATGGTTCCCAGATTCTAATAAACATAGCAAATACACGTAAAATTCCTGCACCAGACTTTCTAATGAAAAAAAAGAAAAAGAAATGGTAGCTTCTTTTTTGTTTTGTTTTTGTTTTTGTTTTTTTTGCGGTATGTGGGCCTCTCACTGTTGTGGCCTCTCCCGTTGCGGAGCACAGGCTCCGGACACGCAGGCTCAGCAGCCATGGCTCACCGGCCCAGCCGCTCCGCGGCATGTGGGATCCTCGCGGACCGTGGCACGAACCCGTGTCCCCTGCATTGGCAGGCAGACTCTCAACCACTGTGCCACCAGGGAAGCCGCAAGAAATGGTAGCTTCTGAAAAATTACTTCCTCATTGTTTTGTTTTGTTTTTTTCAAGCACTCCTCATTGAGATAGAGCAAGTTGATTTGATGCTGTAGGAATAAGTTTTAAATGAGCCAGTAATTGGTATCCAATAGAAGACTTAATTTTATCCTGTATCAAAATGTTTTACTCCCTAAGATACAGGCTCAATGCCAAATCAATGGTTGTTTTACAAATTCTATGACAGTTGAAAGGGGGTTGCACAGGGACAGCAGTTGGATGGCAGGGGATCTTGGGACCTTTCTTGAAGCAGTGTTAACAACCACACCATTTTAAAGTATATATTTGTCAGGGTAGATGGGACAATGGAGACATGATGACAGCATTTACTGTCCAGCCCAAATCACTTCACAATGCTGTAATTCTCAAAGGTCCAATGTGTGGCTGAAACCATAGATGAGAGGTTGCAAAGGATGTAATCACACCCCTCTGATGCTGTTATGCTAAGTCAATATCTGCTTTTGTATGGAGTAGCGCCAGGGCTATGTGAAGAAAAATGCTGCCAACTCTAGGAAGTTTGTGAAGATAGAATAAAAAAATCTGGACAGAGCTGAAGTCTTGCCAGAAGGATTGAAGCTGATTTTCCTTGACCTTGCCAGGTCCTGCCCAGTATAGTGTATCACCATTGTTCAGTAACAGACGTTTATTTTCCTTTTTTTTAGATGAGTTATGAGTTTTCTGTACTTATCCATAGAAAAGCAAAATGTACATTACTACATATATCCATGATCATACAACTGGGTTTGTGTTGAAAATGCTGCTGCTGAGAATAAGACTATGCAAATCCCTCACACAAAATTGTACGATGTCACAGTCTCTGGCTGAATCTGTGATTTAGCAGAGCTCGTCTCTACTGCCAGTTCTGTCTAGTTTCCCATTGGGCTGTCACCTTGGACATTCTGATGCTCTTGGGCAAGTTGTTTAATCTTCTCAAACTTATTTTACTCATCAATTAAATAGGGTTAATAATATCCAGTGATGGCGCCAATTCACACTGACACTTGAGAGTGTGTGTTCAATTTTCAGGAATTTTGTGATCTGGTTGGTGTCACTATGGCAGCTCTCAGTGGGCCATGGGAGGAAGAGTCACACCATAGAAATCGGCAGTGCTCAGATCAGAGCTTCCTTCCCTCTCCTCCCAGCCCACAAGAGTCGGTTATTACCAGCTGCACAGTGCTGGTAATATCAATCCCATGGGACTGTTGAGGGAATTGATTAATATAATGTATGTAAGGCAGTGTCGGATCATAGGAAGTTCTCCAACAATGACAGTCCTTCTATTGATATTAACATTATTATTCAACATAAAGGGTATTACAGGCTTTTTTCCCCCTAGTTTCCTTTGTTTGTTATCCATTCCTACAGTTTTAGTTTTCTGGGGCTGCCATAACAAAGTACCACAAATTGGGTGGCTTAAAACAACAGAATTTTATTGTCTAACAGTTATGGAAGCAATCAGTCCAAAGTCAAGGTGTTGGCAGGGACATGCTCCTTCTGAAATGTGTAGAGGCATCTTTCCTTCCGGTGGTTTTGCAGACAGTTGTTGACATTCCTTTGCTTTCAGCTCTATCACTCTCCTCTCTGCCATTATCTTCACCTGGCTTCCTCCATTTGTGTCTCCATCTCTGCCTTCTGATAAGGGCATCAGTCACATTGGACTAGGGGCCCACCCTATTCCCTACGACCTCATCTTAACTAACTGCATCTGCAACAACATTCTTTCTGAATAAGATCACATTCTGAGGCCCTGGGTTTAGGACTTCAACATATCTTTTTTGAGGCGACACTTCCACCCATAACATCTATCTAGAGTGATTTGAAGTTGTCTTTCCATCTGCCTTTATAGCCCTGCTCAGCTCATCTCTGCTTGTAGTCAGTCTGTTTCAACTTGCTCTGAGTGTTTATCTGTCACCCGATAAAGTGAAGTTATAAACAACATTGCTTTAGATCACTACTACTGGGGTGGTTTACCTGAATAAACAAAATACATTTATAAAGCATTAGATGTTAGCCATTGTCCTATATGTATAAATTATAGAGATACATAGAAGATAGATTAGCCCTCGAGGTGCTGAGTAGGGGAAATGGACTTGCAAACAAACACATCCACTTGCATGCACATGGGGCCTTAGAAGCATATCAGATGTGGGGCCTACGGATACCCGGGATAAGTGGGGTGCAGGGGTGGCCAGAAAAGCTTCACTGAGATGGTTTAATCTGGGCCAGAAGAGGGAGGAGCAAAGTTTAGGATATTCAAGTTCCTTAGCTTCTGGAAGATAAACTGATATTTCATTTTTAATTTTTATTTTAAAAATATTTTCAAAACCATTTTCTACTGCTTGACTATGTAAACCTTTGGCAGTCACGCTACCCGAGAAGTAGGCACAGGTGGCAATTTTCATCTTTTAAACCAGTGAAAATCTTAGATGGTCCAGCTTCTTAATGCAGGCTGTTAGTCTGAGCCGTTGGGTTAATTGGGTTGTTCTCTAAGGATTTTTTTTAGGACTTTCCATGTATTTATCCAATGCATAGACTATTATTGTTGGCTCCTTTATACCACTGCAAGATCTTTAGTGATTTTCTTAATGTATCGAGTTAAATTGCTAAGAATGTCATAAGAGTTAACAGCCAGCTTGTAGGAAACCTGTCTCCAAGTCTATGAATGGGAAAAATAAATTGGATAGTAGCACTCACAATAGGCAATCATGAAAGAGTCAGTAATAACATAGTGAAAAGAGAAGACGCTTTGGAGGCAGAGATCAGAGGTTAAATTCTGGCTCTGTGTTTTATGAGCTTTATGACCTTTTAGTAATGTTATGTTTTATATGATTGTTGTAAAAATCAAATTAAACGACAGAGAGAGACAGACTGGGCCCTAGAATAAGAGGAAAGCTCGGATTTCATTGGTTAAGTTAGGTTTCTATATCAACAAACTGAAGATAAAGTAATCTATATCGTAGAGAAATAGGTATGAATTGATATAATCTATTCTCACACGACAAGCTGTTCTTGGTCATAGGGTTTTTATCACAACTACTCAACCCTGCTGTTGTAGCAAGAAAGCACCACAGAAAATATGTAAATAACACGTGCCTACCTAAAAGTGTCCCTGTTCCACAAAAACTTTATAGCACTAAAATGTAATATCACATAAATTTCATGTGTCATAAAATATTATTTTTCTTTTCTTTTCAACCATTTAAAAATGTAAAAACCTTTCTTACCCATAGTTTGCCAAGCCATAACCTATACCATTATGGGCCAACCCTAGGATCTATGGATACCACGTTTGATTGGGGTTGATAATGGCTGCTTGCTCTTGGGTCTTTTGTTTGTGTGTAATATTCCAAGTTTTATATCCTGTGATAATACCTACATTGTCTTATTTCACGTTCCCAAAAACACTAGGACATAAGCACTTCTTTCTCTCAGCTGATGAATGAATTAAGGTTGTAATGACTGAGTAAATATTTATTCCCTACTATATTTCAGGAAATTCTCAGTAGAGTGGAAGAGTTGGCCATATAAGTAGGGTTACTGCCCTCAGAAGATGTACATTCTGGGGAAGGTAGAAACATAATGAACAAGTGAAAAAATCAAACCATAAGATCCTTATGGATTATGACAAATTTTTGAAGGAAATAGAAAAGTAGTTAAAATAGAGAAAACTAAATCATCTGAATAAATACTTTAGATGGAGTGTTCAAGAAAGGTCTCTGCAATGGTGACATTAGAACAGAGATCCAAAGTCTAAGAATGATCCAGCCAAAGAAAGAGTCAGGGCGAGTCCCAAAGAATGGCATGGATATGACAACAACAAGTCAGTGTGACAAGAATAAGACACAGAAAGAGAGTGAGGACAGATGAAGTCTGAGAGGTAAGCAGGGCAATTCATGTAGGGCCAATAAGCCACACCAATGGATTTGCTTATTACAAATACAGTGGGAAGTCATTAACGTGGTTTTAGAAGGCGAGTGGTGGCTTTGCAGTGAGTGGTCTGCACAGAGTCAAATTTGGGAATCAGGAGTCCAGTGAGGAGGATATTGCAGTGGTCCTGGAGGGAGATAATGGTGGTTGGGACAGCAGGGTAACAGCAGAAGCAGAGAGGAGTAGGTGGACTTAAGATAGAGTTTGGACATAAGACTGATAGGATTTGCTGACAGAGTGAACTTTGGGAAATGGGGAAAAAGAAGGAATCAAGGATGAGCTATGGGCTTCTGGTTTATACACTTGGCTAGATTGTGGTATGATTTATTGATATATCAATGGACCAAATTGGGGTGGAAAGTCAAGACTTTTATTTTGACAGGGTAATAAAGATGCCAATTATATATTCATGTGGATATTCCAAGACAGCTGTTGACTATATAATTCTAAAATTAAAAGAGCAGTTAAAACTAGAGATATAAATTTGGAAGTCATCAGCTGATGGATAGTAGTTGAAGACTTGGGATCACATGATATCATGTAGGGAAAATATAGATGAAAGCCCAGGGAAAAGCCCAGGAAAAGGACATTTCAAATCAAACATTTGATTTGGGTACTGAGGATTAGTCAATGTGGTAGAAGCACATGGTATCCCAGAATTCATGTGCAGAAAGTGTTTCAAAGAGTTAGTCAGTTAGTTAGTTAGTTAGTTAGTTCTGGAGAGAAACATATCCAACATAGGTATTAGTAAGAGGAAGAAACAGAGCTTGAAATTACGTTCTTTCCACTCCACATGCTAAGGACTTCATATAGTTTGTTGTTTCTGGATTAACCAACAAATTTCCCAACTCACTCATGTATTCAAGTTCTGTAATTCAAATTCTGGTATTCTTCTTAAAGCCTACAGTTGCCTCTCAATAAAGTTGATAATGTTTTATTTTAATTAGATTCTAAGTTACACAGATATTATTGATTTTAGGTCACCTCACTGCCTTTGAATTTGGGGCCGACTTATTCATGCTCAAATATTAACGGATTATCTGAAATCATTCACACTCAACTATTTCTCTAGTTTTTGTTAAATTTTAAAAGAGAACAAAAATATTTTTATGTACCCTTTCCAACTTCATAGTCTCATTCTACTTGGATATTTAAAACAAGAAATATAGAATTTTCGTATTCTTTTGTTAAAAGGAATAAAATCAAAAGTAAGTATAAATGTTCTAGGAATACAAGAAAAAAAGAATTCTGGTATTGTCCTTTAAGACTAAAGAATGTATTATATAGTACTCACCCGTAATTAAGAATTGTGTATCTTGGTTTTGTAATTAAATTGGCACTGTAAAATATTACTTGTGATTCTGTGAATTATGTGAGTTAAATATTGCCATTCAATATAAAGGTTATATACTCATAAAATAGATTCATAATTGGAAAGTAAAGCTAATGGTATATAAGACAAATGGGAAAGAAGAAAACTGTGAGATTCTGTAATAATGATTTTACAGGCTATTGTAAATCTAGTGGGATAACGACATAACATGATGCTCCAGCTTTAAAATGCCATTAGAGATTCTAGCAATCCAACCAGTGAGCAAAGTAGATTTAAACTACCAGTAAATTACTATTTAGTTCAAAATGATCTAAAACATATATTAAAATGTTTGCAGTTAAGAATTTAGAAAATTCACAATAAATGCATGAAATAACTGGGTTAAAAGCTTAATGTTTTAAAAAAGAATGTGTAAAAATATCACATACAGTCACACATTCACACATAACCACCCCCCGCCAAACACACACCCGCTACTCACAAAAGCCCCCTGTAAAAGTTCCTGGATACAAGTTTAGTATTTGTTTAAATCACTAACATTGATCAACTAGGAAAAAACTTATGAACTCAAACTCCCCTCCCCAGCCCACTGTGTGTGTGGTGTGAGGGTGTATTGTGTATCTTTGCAAGTAGCTCAAGAAAAAATTTTTTCCATTAAAGATTTAAGTTGTACCTTACAAAAAAGAGGTTTCAAGTTAATTGTTTGTACCTCTATTCCTTATACCTCTATTGTTTACACCTCTATTTTCTGCTTTTCTATTTGATGTTCCATATAAGGGCTACTTTTTAAATAGTTAACCAACTTTACTTTCCTAAAGCTGTTTTCAAAAAAATTATTTTCATCCTATGATTTTTCTTTCAGCCTTTCAAAGTATCTCAGACACCGGTAGGGTTTTAAAGGGCTGAATTCCAGTAGTAAATAGGATTTGTATCATTTAATTCCTGCACTTTAAATATATTTGCAAAAGAGGTAAACTTTATTTAAGGGAGAACAAATTTATTGACTTTCAACTGTGTGTATAGCTATCTCATCCTTGGCATAGAGTTTACACAATCCCTGCATACCACTGAGACCCATGAAAGAGCCGAAGGACACATTTACTGAGCAATAAATTAAAAATGTAAGCTAACATTGTAGCTGAGAATCTGAGTCCATATGTGCTGAGAAACATCAAGCAGAAAAATGATGAGAGACAGCTGATGAAGGTATCCAGTGAAACTTTTTGCCCCATATTTCTCTATATATTAAATTACTAATAAACAACACTGGGAATTTTCTGTCTTACATGCATGTGTAACACTGGAATGATATGTCTTTGCTGTTAAATTTGCTGCATCTTAATTTATGTAAAATGATTATTAATTAAGTAGCCTGGTTAGCTTTTCCCTCAAAGATTGCTTGTAACTTTATTTATTTTATTTTTTAAATTGAAGCATAGTTGATCTACAAAGTTTCAGGTATACAACAAGGTGATTCAATGTCTGTGAGTCTATTTCTGGTTTGTAAATAAGTTCATTTGTACCATTTTTTTTTTTTAGATTCCACATGTAAGTGATATCATATGATATCTGTCTTTCTCTGTCATAGTATGATAATCTCTAGGTCCATCCATGTTGCTGCAAATGGCATTATTTCATTGTTTTTTTATGGTTAATAGGTCATCATATATATATATATATATATATATATATATATATATATATATATACCATATCTTTTTTTTTTGTTTTGTGGTGGCGGTATGCGGCCCTCTCACTGCTGCGTTGCAGAGCACAGGCTCGGGACGCACAGGCTTAGCGGCCATGGCTCATGGGCCCAGCCGCTCCGCAGCACATGGGGTCCTCCCAGACCGGGGCACGAACCTGTGTCCCCTGCGTTGGCAGGCGGACTCTCAACCACTGCGCCACCAGGGAAGCCCCACCAAGCCCCACTACATCTTCTTTATTCACTAATCTGTTGATGGACACTTAGGTTGCTTCCATGTCTTGGCGATTATAAATAGTGGTGCTATTGAGGTGCATGTATATTTTTGAATTAGAGTTTTTGTCTTTTCCAGATATATGCCCAGTAGTGGGATTGCTGGATCATATGGTAGCTCTATTTTTAGTTTTTTAAGGACCCTCCATACTGTTCTCCATAGTGGCTGCACCAATTTACATTCCCACCAACAGTGTCTGAGGGTTCCATATTCTCCACACCTTCTCCAGCATTTATTATTTATAGACTTTTTGATGATGACCATTCTGACTGGTGTGAGGTCATACCACATTGTAGTTTTGACTCACGTTTCTCTAATAATTAGTGATGTTGAGCATCTTTTCATGTGCCTTTTGGCCATCTATATGTCTTCTTTGGAGAAGTGCCTGTTTAGATCTTCTGCCCATTTTTTGATTGGGTTGTTTGATTTTTTGGTATTGAGCTGTATAAACTGTTTGTATATTTTGGAAATTAATCCCTTGTCAGTTGCATCATTTGCAAATATTTTCTCCCATTCCATAGGTTGCTTTCTCATTTTGTTTATGGTTTCCTTTGCTGTGCAAAAGCTTTTAAGTTTTAGTTAGGTCCCATTTGTTTATTTTTCCTTTTATTTCTTTTGCCTTGGGAGACTGATCTAAGAAAATATTTCTACAATTTATGTCAAAGAGTGTTTTGCAAAGAGTATGTACTCTTCTAGGAGTTTTATGGTGTCATGGCATACATTTAGGTCATTAAACCATTTTGAGCTTATTTTTGTATATGGTGTGAAGGAATGTTCTAATTTCATTAATTTACATGTAGCTCTCCAGCTTTCCCAATATCACTTGTTGAAGAGACAGTATTTTCTCCATTGTATAGTCTTGCCTCCTTTGTTGTACATCAATTAACCATAGGTTCATGGGTTTATTTCTGGGCTCTCTATTCTGTTCCATTGATCTATGTGTCTGTTTTTGTGCCAATGCCATGCTGTTTTTATTACTGTAGTTTGGTACTATAGTCTAAAACATGGAAGGGTTATGCCTCTAGCTTTTTTCTTTTTTCTCAGCCTGCTTTGGCAATTCTGGGTCTTTCGTGATTCCATATAAATTTTAGGATTATTTGTTCTAGTTCTGTGTAAAATGTCATGTGTATTTTAATAGGGATTGCATTAAATCTGTAGATTGCTTTGAGTTGTATGGCCATTTTACCAATAGTAATTCTTCCAATCCAAGAGCCGTGGATATCTTTCCATGTCTTTGAATCATGTTCAACTTCCCTTATTAATAATTTTATAAGGGAAATAGTTTTCAGCATATATTGACCTGCACTTTTTAATGTCTATAGACACAACTTGTCTAGAGCTGTAGCACATTCTCCTTTAGAAATGATAAAATATCCAGGAGTAAATTGACCCATACACACCAAGATGAACAATTGGTAGTAACTCATTATCCCATTTAAGAGTCACTGAGGAAAGAATAAAAACACATTAAAGGGGCTCTAAATAGAAATATGATTTACATCTGATATGTTTGGAGGACCTCTAAAACCACAATAGGATGTCTCTTCCTCTGATCAACTTCTGGTACTGATCTTCCCAACATTTAATTACTCAGAGACTTAAATTCTCTTGACAAAGGCACAGTGACTTAGAGCCTCTCTGTGTGACTCATTGCCACCATTTTACGTATTTCTAAAAATGCCAGAATTTAAAGAAGCATTTGCTAGTATAAATTCTGTATATAATATGCATTGAATAAGTGGAGTGCCAGTCCTTAGGGTCCATAGGACAAAACTTGGCATTCACTTAATTAGACTGTAGGAAAATAGATAAGTATAGTGTTTACAGTTAGGCTTTGGATCAGGTAGTCAATAGCTGTACTGTCTCAAATGTGTATCTTAAACTCTTTAAGCCTCAATTTACTTAGCTGTAAAATGGGAAAAATATTACCCAACTCTTAAAGGTTATTGTGAAGCTAAATGAGAATATATTTTTAGGTTGATTAGCACAAAGCTTGAGACAGACTCAGTACTCAATGAAAGTTACTTGTTTTATTATTATTATTAATTTGTAGATATACAACTAGCTATTTCCAGGCTCAAGAATGTATATTGCAAATTAAACAGGAGAAAAATTCCATTCAAAGGAAAAATTTTAATCTGAAAGAGAGGTTCAGAAATGCTTCTATCATTTAGTTTAGCGATGTAACTTCTAGAATTGCATAGTATTCTGAAAGCTCGCGACAAAATGCTTATTTGGGGGATACTGCAGTACAGGCAAGAGAACTCATAAAATGTTCTGAATATGAGAGTATTTTGAGTATAGAATGGCATTGACTATAACATGCAAATAATCGAAAATATGCCTCTGATGATAATTTCTCCACACCTATAGAGTACGTAATGCATTCTTCCATATTATAAGGAAAATTTAGTTGGTGCTTCTCCACCTAGTGTTAACTGGACACTTACACATACTTAATTAACTGCCCAAGTGTTCATCCTGGATTCTTAGAAGGAAACATCTCCTCTAAAATCATATTTTCTGGATGGTTCCCAGATTCACAAAGCAGGGGAAGGACGTTTTCTCTATGGAATATTTACTGCCTGATATTTCCACACCACTGAGTGTGGGAGTTTGGAGATGTCTCTCCCACCACCACCTAACCTACTGGATTTCTAACCCAGACTGAGAGAATTTCTCTCTGGTTGGAGGGTGAAAAGAGACAGATGTAACTCAGGTGATCAATATCAACAAGAGAAAGGGTTGCAGTGCTTCATTCTGAGGAGGGAACTGGAGTGTCAGTATTTCTTCATTCCATCCTCCTAGGATCTGAAACCACAAACCCCCCTCTCCATCCTCCCTCTCTCCTCACTTCTACTCTCCCACCAGTTCCCTCCTCCCCAGGTGAAGTCTGGTCAGAATTGGTTAACTGACAGCCAGAACAGGAGTCCCAAAGAAAGAATAGGCAAACAGGACGAGTAGGGGAAGGTAAAGTGATACATGGACTAGCAGGTCTTTAGAGGAGAAGAAAAAAAAGATGGTGATACACTAGGAGGGAAGAACTTTCTGGTACCAACCTGAGATAGACCCAATGTGCCCTGAGAGATGAGTTGAGGGAAAACAAAGAAAATTTTACATTGTTAAGATTTCTTGCATGTTCTTAATTTTCTTTATGAACATCGGTTTCATTTTCTTATCTTTGCAATTATTAAGAACATAACTAAGGACCAATTATTAAGAACATAACTAAGGACTTTCACTTGTGTTATTCAGCTTGGGCTGCTAGAATTGGGTGACTTAAGGACAAACATTAATTTCTACTGGCACCTTGACCTTGGGAAGTCCAAGGTCAAGGTGCCAGTAGGTTCAGTTCTTGGTGAGGGCCCTTTTCCTGGTTTGTGGATGGCCAGTCTTCCCATTATGTTCTCACATAACACAGAGAGAGAGGGAGCTCTGAGTCCTCCAATCCCCTTATATGGGCACCAATCCCATCAGGGGCTCCACTTCCATGATGTCATCTGTACTCAAAAGCTCTACCTCCAAATACCATCCTAATGGGGTTTAGAGATTCAACATATGCCTTTGGGAGGGACACAAAAATTCAGTCCATAGCAGTAAGGCTGTGACTGGCTCAGGAAAAATGAGAACTAAAGGAAGGAGACATGGTTTGCCACTAGGGTGTTGTATATAGACATTAGGAGTGTTGACCTTTCTACTCCCCATCTTTGGTTTCCAGTTTTCCTACTGTTTTTATATAGTGATGTCATTTAGTGTATCCAAGCAATATATTTAATAGTAAAACACTAAACATTATTTCTGCAATAGAGAAGTAACAGGGAGGGATATTTTATTAATGTCTCATCTTTCCTATTTTCCTTACAGAACGTAATACTTGTGTTGTCACATTTATGAAGATCTTTAGTGTACTTTTTCTTTTCTTTCCATTTCAGAAATACAATGACCTCAGATGCATTGTGTATGTTGCATGATGGAGTGTTCAAAAGTATGGACAGACCCAGGTTCAAATACTAGCTCTGTCTCTTACTAAGTTGGTTTGACTGCAGGCCAGTTAAATAAACTTTCTCTGAATCATTTGCTCATTTGTAAAATTGGTAAAATTACAGAGTTGGGAAAATTGAGTAAGAGAATTTAGCACAGTGCTTGACATATATTGTGTATGAATTAAATGGCATACAATAAACTCTGACAGTTTTGTTAGTATTTTCTGTTTTCCCATATCTGGAAAGATCTGGTAAATTAAGATTATGCCATTTTGTTAAGTAGCCAAAATTATAGATTTTCTTTACTGAGATTAAAGTAGTTTAAGTTGAGCAAATTTGCAGACTCCTCTGAAAAAGCACCCAGATTCATATCAACACGTAAGAGCACAACCAGCATGATCTGTAAATGTAAAGGTTACTTCTGCCCAGTTGAGATGGTCTATGGCCATTTCTAGAAGTTCACTTCTGAATTCTTTCTTATCTTGTTGGCTGTGGCCATATTTTCTAGGAATTGTCATTCTTCCTCTCTTTTTCTCATCCTCTCATAATCAGGCATCAAATCTTTTAAATTGTATCCTCGAATTATCTTGGAAACCCATCGTCTCTTCTCTTTACCCACTGCCATCGTGTCATTGCTTATCACAGTGGCCTCTTAACCAATTTTGGTTCGTTTTTCCTCTTACAACTCTCGAATCCATCCTTTGCACCATGGCATTTCCAAAGAACAAATCTGATTGTGTTTCACCCTCCTGAAAGCTGCCTGTTCTGTATGCGTTATGGAATTCATTCTAAGATTCTTTGGTTGGTCTGCCAGACACCACTGGTTGTCTTCAAATTATCCATTCTCTCCTTTTCTTTAATAATAGAGCCCCCCCGCCTTTTGTAGGAGGTACATGGCTTCCCACACTGAAGGCTAAATTCCAGAGCTTCCTTTGCAGTTCACTGTGACCGTATGCCTCAGTTGTGGCCAATGGAATGGAAGCAAGAGTGTCAAGTACCACTTCTGCTAAGCATCCTTAAAGGGAGGTAGCATGTCCTTCCTTTATCCCTTTGTGTTTCCTGATAACTGGATTGTAGATATGAGGGTTGGAGCCAGACTAGCTCTTTGACCTTGTGAGGTGAGATTCTACAGACAGTGGAGCAACTGGAGAGAACTCGAATTGATAATGATCAGAGCTTCCAAGCTTGCCTTAGACTGGCTTCCTCAGGGAATAACTTATGTGTGAGAGAAATAAACTTCTTTCCTATATAAGCTAATATTATTTTGAACACCTAAGACATTTAGGCAAGCTAAATCTGATATGTATAACATCTGTTATCTTTCAAAATCCTGTCTACTATTCTATTGTCTTTCCTATTGGACTTTCCTCAACAACAGTTCTGAACTAGATATAGGGCTCAGATCTTCAAATGATTTCAGTCTTACTGCTTTTGTTCATGTTGTTCCCTTTGCCTAATATCGCATACCCCACAGGTCTGGTCTTCTTCATTTGAATTTTAGAATTATTACTTAATTTTAAATACCCTGTTTAAACATCATCACTTTTAAAATGCAATCACTGACAACATTGGCCAGGATGATCACATGACCACTTGTAGCTGAAAGGGAGGCTAGGAAATTTAATTTTGCACCTGGCTACATACTGCCTCAATCAAAATCAGGTGACATCACCACAGGTGAAGGGGAGAACAGACACTGAGTGGGCAAGCAAAAGTGTCACAGGGAACAGAAGTTTGAGTGAACAATATAAACATTGTTCAACATGATGCAATTTTTTTTTTTTTTTTACTTTCCCAAGGAACAAACGTATTTGCTCAGTTATTTGCTGCCAGGGCAAATGCTATGCTTCACTGTTTATATTTAATAGTCAGATGACTGTATTTGGAAACAGTCTGTACCCTAGATTTGAAATAAAAATAGAAATGCTATGTTTTGACAACAGGTACACCTGGACCAGATCTATCTGCAATATAGATTAGCGTTTTTGCCAAATTATCTCATAGTCAATGTAGTTAGTATTTTCACAAAAATCAGTTTTGTATACAATATTCCAAATGGCTTGTATTCATTTTAAAAAGCTGCTAAATGGCTCTAGTGTACTTCTATGATGAGGTCTTTCCAAAAGCCCTCATAACTAAAATATAGCACTTATAATTAATCCCTTTAAAATGAATTATACATGTGCATATTTGCATTAAACGTAATTAGCTAACCACAGCCCACAGCATGTGTCTGTACAGCTTGCGTAATCTGTTTATAGAACTGAGCAGATGACATAATGTAGATTTTGGCTAGCAATCACATTCTCCTTCCACAAACAACATCTGGAATGATAAAGACAACATACAGATGAATAGCTCCCAATAGGTAAAATCATTATAACCCACCTTTGCCAACACAACTTTAATCCCATTTTGTTGGTCAAATATTTTGAGAGGGAGGTATGTGATTCTAGCACATGGCTCAGTGTCACACTTTGACAGGAGAGTAACTCAGACGTCAAGAATGTGGGACTAGGAAACACTGCAGTGGGAAGGCTGTGCTCTGGGGTGAGCCACACGCCCGGGGTTACAGTTGCTGAAAACTCCAAGGCCATGAGCCTACACACAGCCTTCATGCCTACTTCCTTATGCTTCCAAGCAGAATTCCAATAACAGGTACTCCCCATGCCCCTGCAGGAAAAAAAAACAAAAAAGTTATCATCTAAATATGTCTTTTTCTCCCTTCTGCTTTTCTTCCTAGCACATAACATTATGGAAATCCCTATCATATGTCCAGCACGGAAGGGCAGATCTTTTGCTTAGTTTTATTCAAAATGATGAATATGTTGCCATTAATTTCTGATTTTTCAATTTCTCCTTCCAGGATCCCAGCTACTCTTAACTGGATTCCCAGTTACCTTGTCATAAATAAAGTTTTCCATTTCCTGAAGCATTTCTTTAAATATACACATGTGTTCCTGATTATAAAATACTTCTTATTCACTGTAAGTTATTTTGAACATTTAGAAAGGTAATGAGAAAGAAATTTAAAATTATCTAAAATTAAGAGACAAGTATTAGCATTTTTATATTTATATCCTTTTAAATATATATATATTTATTTTATTTAACAAGGAGATAAATATAAAAATGTTAACAATTGTCTCTCTCTGTGTATATGTATGTATATATATATATACATATATATGTATATATATATATACACACACACACACTCAGGCCTTATCCTCTACGTACAACTGAAAATTGTGAAAATATTATAATCTATTTTCCAATTAAATATTCTTTGGAATATTCAGAGTATCTTTAATGTTCGTATCATGTCATAGTTACACTAATTGGATTGCTATTGTTTCCATTTTTGACATGATAATCAACATGGCAATCTTTATACAAAAAATTATATCTGTGTTTCTAATTATTTCCTTAAGTTTGATATATCAGTTGGGATGTTTTCAGTCCATAGTAAAAGAAGACCAAACTCTAAGTAGATGAAAAGAAAGAGATCTACTATCTCACTTAACAAAAAGTCTTAACTATTAAAGGGTAGCATGTAAAACATTTGTTTTAAGTCCTGACTTCAGGCAAGTTTTCTGTGCAGAAAGAATGTGTCTTAAATCTGGTGAATAAATGATTATATAGCTCTTCAACTGTTCCTCACGAGCACCCCAGAAAAAGACTGTAACGCCAGGAGGTCCACTTCTTTCGGTGCCTGCAGGTAATTTTCCACACTCTAATATCCCCTGTCAAAGAGAGGTTGAGATCCCATCTTGAACTATCAGTTGATTGTGCATCGTATTTCATTTTCCTAATCATTTCAAATTTCCTAGCATGGTCTCTTGAAGAGAAGTTAATGATTTTATGTCTCTCAGGCCTTCCACCATCCTTGAGGTTAAAAAATTTAACCTGATTGAGGTCTTACTATATTTCAGGTGATAACCTAGCTCAGACTCTCAACTCTCAGACTCTCTGAGGTATTTAGAAATAATCCCCCTTTTTAATTAAAAGCAAACTCAGACATCCAAATAGGTTGTATGCGTGAATTGCATATACACTCAACCTTCCCCCTGGACCCACACTTTCGGGTTCATGGTCCCATGTGGTAACATTCTGTGCTTTTATTTTCCTGAGGCTTCAGTGAATTTGGATTGGGGAACCAGGAAATGGACAGTTTCAACAACCTCTAAGATGATTTCTACTTGTGGGCCATCCTTGGAGAAACACAACGTGGAGTGATCTGCCTACTTTACTTCCGGCTGTTTTTATTTCCTTGTGCTGGCTAAGTTTAGATGGAGCAGAAGTATCTTTTTCAAAGCATGTTAATGTCTTCAGTTTCCAAAATGGTCAGTGTATCTAATTAATTCCAGAGCTACTGAAAGAATTCATATTTTCTGGGGTTTCTGTTTGTTTGTTTTTGGGTTGGATCGGGTCTGTCCCTTATTCTACAAAAGAGAGTTTGTGAGAAGTAAGCTGTTATCAATACGGAAGACGGATGATAAACATAAATTGGTGTGTATGCCCAATTGGAAAATAAATTTCAAAGCTTTCCTTTGTATTTGGCAAGAGTAACCAGTCTAATATTTATCACCAAATTTTTGCTCATGTCCAGACCCTAACATTGTTTTTTTAAGATAGGCTATTCATATGGGACCTTTAAAGAAGTGTTTCTTTTCCGTAACATCTTAGAACAAAGCAGTGATTTCCTTAGCATACCATATGTTCTTCAACCGGCCCCTGCTTGATTTTCTGGAAGTGGTTTTTAAATATAATAACTTTGGAACAAGGGTCATCTAAAGAACAAATAGTTGCATTCTTATTAATATATAAAGATTATAACAATGCTTCTTCTTCTATAGTCATTTAGAAAAAGTGAAAAATTTGGATCAAATCTCTAAGACTTGATCCAGATCTTCGAGAAGGACTCTCCAAAGTTTATATTAAGAACTAACACAATTATATAGCCTGCACTACTAGCCAACTTGTATGTTTTCTTCAGATTCTGAAAATCTTACTGTAAGATTAATCATTACAATAAACTGCTACGCTAGAAAGCATCTTTTATTTAGTATTCTTTTTCTGTTATTATTCCTGCCTAATTCTTGGGCTGCAGTCAATATCTGTAAAAAAAAAATTATCTATTATATCCTAATTCCCAACACAGTCTTTTGGATTAGGTACAAGAAAAAATGATGACAGACAAATATCTCCATATACCAAAACATTTCACTCTGTTAACAAGGATGATTCTTTCTAACCTAAGTTTTTATAATATTTTTAGATGATACCTAGTATGAACACTCTCAATACCACTTTATTCAGGTTATCCTGTAAAAATTTTGAAGCAGAATGCTTCTCCACTTTGAAATGAGGCCTGGGGTCAGATGCAGAGCCAGGAAGAAGACCCCTAAATCTTAAACCCACATTTACTATAAGATAACCAATTGCTATATATTACTTCATTATTTAGATGAAGAAAGAGGGGATACCATTAGGATAAGAACCTTGCCTAAAGTTACACTACGGCTAATTAGAGCATGTCAAGAATAAAACAACAACTAAGGTGTGTCCTACTCCTTAATGTACCTTGTCATGATTTCAGAGAACCATAATATGTATATATCTCAAAATAATACCAAATAAGCATTCCTGCCCGTAGAACACTGTGACTGAGCGTGAGAGCTGTGCTGAGGGCTTACGTGTATTGGCCTTCCTGACTCTGTGTTAGTGATGCTGCTTGAGTAGTGCAGTGGTGAGGGGCTTGGTTCAAACCCCACACCTACCACTTCCTTGTTGCATGACCTTGGACAGGTTGCTTAACTTTTCTAAACCTCAGTTTGCTCGTATGTAAAATGGAGCAAGTATTAGAAGCAACGCATAGAGTATTTGTGAAAATAAAACAACAATAATATAATGTTCTAGACCCAGAGATCTGGCACAGAGTGAGCTTCAATAAAAGTCACTTGGCTACTTTTTCTTGTGACCCAAAATATGAGTGTTATTATGTTTAGTTCACAGAAGACGAAACTCAGGAGCATCAATTAAGGCACCAAACCAGCCCAGCTAAAACCATGTAGCTCAGAAGTGATGAAGCTGGGATTGAAACCCAGACCATATGACTCCAGGTAAATAGGATGCTTAATCCTTAACCACTGTGCTAGACGGTCAAGAGGCAACTGCATTCAGATTCCTCTATCTGACATGCATTTCCCAGCCCATCTCTCCTTCAGGAAATTCGACTTTCTCTGGGACTCTAAGATGGCATGAAATGGACACGCCAGATGACCTTCCACAGCGAAACGGGAGGATAATCGGAAGGGTTCCTGCCAGCTCCCAAGTGCGGCTGGGCCTTCAGGTGTTGTCGAGCTGAGGGCCATTGCCTCTGCCTGGTTCTTTGAGGTTCTGGAAAACAGATTTATATTAGAAATGATGACACCCATCTTCCCCTACCTCCAGGGCTCTTCCTGTATCTATTCTTACTTCGAACACAAAAACAGGGAAGGTGATACTTCCCAGAACACAGCATTCCACCATCTCCATCAGCCTCCTCCGTTCCTCTTTCCGCCTTGAACCTTTTCTGGGGTTGCAGCCTCTGAGTGGGTAGAGGAGGAAAAGCTTAAGGAAGTAAACAGTGGCACTCTGGCTACTTCCAAAAACAGCTCCTATGCAAAAGTGAAATACCTGCTTGATTTTCTACAGGGCCCTGAGTTGGGGAATCTGATTTGGAGAAAAGCTAGGAGAGAGAAAGGATTTTTGGAACTTCTTTCTGTTGGATAAGGTACTCTTGTTTCAGGAGAGAAAAACATGGGTGGGCCACACATTATTGCCTCCAGACAGGGTCCATGGCTGTAGGCAGGCCGATGGACAAGGCTGGGGAGTAGATTCAGGGGCTCCCTGGCCACTGAGAACACAGAGTTAGGTGTTTGTCTCTAAGGAGGGACAGGCAACTGAGTGAACAATGACAGTCCAGCGTGATGAGTGCCGTAATAAAGATAATACGTGAAACTTAGGAGACACATAAGAGAAATAGGTGATAATCCCCTGTGTAGATGGCATTTGCTTGGAGGAAAAAAAAAAAGCAAAACATGTCACTGGAAGATAGCTGGTATGCCAATATTGCAGGCATTTATACAAGCTCTAAGTTAGGTCATGAATACGATCCCAAGAAGGAAAACAGAACAATGCTCCAGTGTGAAATCTTTTGTGGAGAGTAAAGAAAAATGAACTTGGGCAATGCATGAAGAAGGAAGATGGGAAAGTAAATTTTAATTCAAAGCACATGGAAATATGAGCACCCAGTTGAGAGTAACATGATTTAGATTTTTTTCCCGGTTATCTCACTATTCAGCGTAAAAGGCGAGTTAAATCCCATCTCTGGACCTCATTCCTCAGCCATAAAGAAGATGGTAGACAAGATGGACTCTGAAGACCATTCCAGCTCTAGCATTCTCTGGCTCTGTCTTAGTCGTGGAGAGAGCAATAACGCTCAGCAGCTCCAGTGAAATAGTTCCAGTTAGAGAAGACGCCAGAAGTAAGGAAGCAGCCTCAGACAATGACAGCGCACCGAGGAAGCATAACCAGGGGGCATGTTACAGACATTGGAGGTTTAGAATGTTGAGTATATTCAGCTGTGAAGTCTCAGCCTCACACCATACCAAAAAAATAAACTTAATTTTTCCTGAATTAAAAAAAAGGCTTAATCCCAGAAAGGAAAAGAATGAATTTGAAAATAAAATGAAACTCAGAAGAATAAAATGAACAGGACTGATAGCTCTGAGCAGTCACATGTTTGCAAGTCCGCTGTTTACAATAACCTTACTTTAGATGGATTATTTTATTGAGCCGGCTAGTCTTTTGAAAATGGTTACATCAAATAGTTTGAAAATGAATCCAGGTATAGTTGCTCCTTTGACATTATTGGGACTGCATGAGCAAATGGAAGATAGATCATTTGACTAAAAATCACTAAAAACTCATTTTCTATTTGAAATATGTGAAACAGTTTTAGTGTTAAAGGCACAATATGTAAATTTAAAAGACAATGAGCCAATCTGTAAAAGTGGAGGGAATACATTGACATTATCGCTCATTACTGAAGCTTAGTGTATTTATGTGATAACTCATCTTTGCAGAGTTAATTGGTTACTTCTTTCTTCTAAAAGAAAGGGGAAATGGGTGAAACTGTCAGAAGTGGCTCTCTCTCATAAGGATGTTACAGTAGCTCTTTGTTTACAGAAGCAAAAAGATTATGGGACTTTACAGTAATTGGAGAGAGCATTTATTTAATGATAGATATCTTCACTATAATTTTAGAGGAAATACCACACAATTACATAAACACTGAATAGAATATCTTTTAAATTTACATAGTGTGTGGTTAGATCTATACTCTAAAATAAAGCAGAGCCATAATTACGTAGACTTTTGAAGTTAATACCTAATCTACTCACCAAGTACAAGTGTCTATTATTTTATTTGTAAATATGTTAACATATCAGCACTTTTTAGCCCCTAATATATGGTGATTTCTTGAGAATAATTCTTTATATTTTCTTACCCTTTTGAAAATATTTACATAATTTCATCTGGTTAATATTTTCGAAGAATGTAGTTGGCAACATTTTAAAAAACTCCATGTTTTAAAATTGTATTTAAAGGTCTATGTGGGATACACTGCTTACGATTTGCAATCTATAAGGCCTTATTTCAAGAATTTTTCTTTCCACTTTGAACCCTAATTGATATGCTTATGCTATTTGATAATTTTACGCACACTAAAGTGGTTTTCTGGTTCAGTGTAGGTTGCTAATACAATTTTATAGGATTTTCTGTAATGCACAGTTTTTTAACTGCTGGATCAAAGAATTGATTTAACTTGTCTGAATCTTCCACAGTATAGAGTGGATTGTCAGAAAAAAAACGATGTATTTCTTTTTAGCTTAAGTAAAAGAGTTTCTGGGGATTATAGTGCATTTTGTTTTTAAAAACTTAATTCTCTTAATAAATTTTCATTGATCATCTACTACGATCCAGGCATAGGAATTCACAGATGAACTGGCATGAACTCTGCCTCCAGAGAGTTTACAAACTCTGAGGGGAGATAGGACACGTGCACCACCAGGAAAACAAGACGAAAAGTCAAAAGTTTTATAAGAGAGGAATGAAAAAACTCCGAAAAGATGAAACTGCAAAAACATTGAGAGATAGACAAGAAATAAAGTGGTTTAGTCCTCTGACACCTTCTCATTAACCCTCACTCTCAGCAAAGTACAACCTGGCTTCCGTCTTCACTGAGAAAATTGAAGCAATCAGAGGAGAACTCCCATGAAATACCACCACCACTTCTACTTACCTCCCTACACCCCTGCCCTAAATGCCACCTTATTACAGGTTATCACTGGTGACCTCTATATTTAGCCAAGGTCAAGTCCCCATTTTCTCACTAGATCCCATTCCTTCTTTTTATAAATGGACATTTAGGGGGCAGTTATCCCCTCCACCTCCTGCATCATTAAGTTTTCTCTCTCTCTGGATCATACTGATCCCCATACAAACATTCTCTTATTTCTTTCATTTAAAAAGTAAACCTCTTGACCTCATTTTCCTCTCCAGGTGATGACATATTCGTTTTCTTCACTCTATAAAACTCCTTGAAAGAATTGCCCCTCCTTTTCATAGCCAAAAGAATTCTGAACACACTCTTAGTCAGATTCTTCCCTTCACAGCCCAGCCAAAACTGTTTTTGTCATTAGGATGCCGTTCAGGATCTCTTCTTTCATCCATCTCTTCCCAGCTCTCTCCTTCAGCATCCTTCACCTATTAGCAGCAGTAGACAGAGCTGATCACTCCCACCTGAAACGCTTGCTTTATTTTGCCTTCTATTATACCCCATTCACCTGGTTACCCTCCTAACTTTCTGTCTTCTCCTTCTTAGTATCCTTTACTATTTCTTTATCACCTGACCTCTACACCGAGTGCCAAGACTCACTCCTTGGATCAATTTGCATTGCAGTCTGAGCTCACTTCTTCGATGATCTCATCCGATCGCATGGTTTAAAGATGGTGTTTAGGTTGACCTCTCATTATCCAACTGCCCACTTGATGGGACGACCAAATTTGTCAAATAAAAATATAGGACATCCAGTAAAATTAGAATTTCCGACAAACAATGAATAGCTTTTTTTAGTAGAAGTGTGTGCCATGAAGTATTTGCTTTGTATTCATCTGAAATTCCAGGTTACCTGGGTGTCCTGCATTTTATCGGACCCCCTACCATCTAACACCTCCACATCTCCATTTGGATGTGCAAGAGGCATCTCAAGTATAAAATATCAGAGCTCTGGACATTCCTTCCTACACCAGTTCATCTTGAGACGCCCTCACCTCCTTAAAAGGCAACTGCATTCTTCTAATTGCTCAAACCAAAAACATCATGGTCATCTTGATGCACGTCTTTTTCTCACATCACAGCTAATTTATCATTACATTCTGTTGGGTCTAACCTGGAATACTACATATTCAGAATTTGATCTTTTCTCATGGTCCTGCTGCCGCCCCACCTCTTGCCTCCTAATTGGTCTCCCGGCTTCTGCCTATATCCCCCTTCAGTCTGTTCGCAAAACAATAACCAGAATAAATAAATGGATGGATGAGAATTGTGTCTCTAAAAAGTCGGCAATCGTTTTAAAAGATGGCACGAACCTTGGATGAAAAACTTCTAGGATTAAAGAAATATAAACAGATCTCGTCTAGATAGTTTTAAATAACTACTTTACAAGTAAAGCTATGCTATCCAATAAAGATATTTCCTCCAAGGTTGATAGGAGGGTAATCCACTATTTTGTAGCCCATATTTGCATCCTTGAAGTTATGACATATTGCAGGGAAAATACCAAAAAGTCCTGACAACATAGCCAAAGGCTAAACTCTTAAAAAGGTTTGAGAAAGTTAAAAGAACAACAATTCAATAGCTATTAAATGGTTAACTGGTTGTTTTGCTTCCTCCTGTTTTCTGCAATGTAATAATAGATAACATTTATTGACAATTTACTGAGCGCCAGATCCGGTTCTCAGGATTTTGCGTGAGTCATACTACTCTACTCCCATTGACATGTGAAGAACAGAAAGGTTAAGTGACTCGGGCTTCCCTGGTGGCGCAGTGGTTGAGAGTCCGCCTGCCGATGCGGGGGACACAGGTTCGTGCCCCGGTCCGGGAAGATCCCACATGCCGCGGAGTGGCTGGGCCCGTGAGCCATGGCCGCTGAGCCTGCGCGTCTGGAGCCTGTGCTCCGCAACGGGAGAGGCCACAACAGTGACAGGCCTGCATACTGCAAAAAAAAAAAAAAAAAAAAGGTTAAGTGACTCTCCTGGGGGCCAGCAGCACTGCTCTGGAGCCCAGTGCACTACATAGAGCTCAGGCAGATCAGGGGCGCCTCACCTGGCTTATTCAGAATCCGTTTTTTCTTCTGGAAACTAGAGGCACAAGTGAATATGTCCATGTTATTATTTTAGTTACTTGGAGCTCTTATTTCCCTTAAAAATTCTCCCTTGCAAGAGTTTACTTCTGCCCTTATGTCATCAGAGAAAAAGATACCAATAAGCCCGGAAATACAGATGGGTGATTGAAATTCACATACCTATACCCACACAGATTCCCAGAGTTGGAAAAGTCTATTATGCTGACATTGACAGTCCCAGCCTGCTGAGATATGTTTGGAAGATTAGAACTTAGTAATTATGCTTCTCTGTGACTCCTTAAAATTATGTTGGTTAAACAATGCCACTGTATTTTAAAGCCCAACACTTATTACTGATGAGTTAAATACCGTGGTTTAGTATTATTGGCGGGGGGGGGGGGGGGGTCTCTCGTGTGGTGCTTAAGAGGATTATGCAGCTGTCCTGTGTCTCGTTTGGAATCCCACAACCCCAAGAAGGTTGGCAGAAACCCATGATGGAATCCACCCACTGAGGAGCCCCGCATTCCTCACATATTTTACTGGCCACACAGGAAAGACTTTTCCAACCTGAACAAAGGCATTAAGTGAAAATTCGAATCCGCAATGATGAATCAGCAGTTCTGGAGTCTGATCCCCACTGTGTTCCTCATCTGCCATCAGAAAGGTAAATCTTTACTGAGGGCCCCTGGATTTCTCAGCAAGAGTAGCTCACAGCTATTTATAGATCAAGTCACATGGTGACAACAGAATACAGTAGCAGTGGTCATGTGGGCATTTGGCCTCACTCTCAGGCAGGCTTTGTTTATTTTTAATAAAAGAAACTAGATTAAATAAAGCCAGTTCACTTGGATATCATTTCACTCAGGAGGGCTAAGAGAGAAAGTGTTACATGTTTGATGTCAAAACATCACCTTGGTTCCCTTAAAAGAGAGCAATGGCCAAATTAATTTCTTGTTCTTCATATAGCAAAACAACTGATTAGAAGACTGTTTTTTTTAACTTTTCAATTGATCGAGCAACATTCTTTCGGGGGAGAAAGCAGAGGATAACTATCATATTGACTAGACTTAATTGTCTTTTACTTTTTAACTAAACGGAACGCGTCCCTTATTTTTTTTTCACCTTTGGGCCAAACCAGTAGTTGGTAAATGAAATCACCAAAAATTGGAGAGTGATTATCAACATTTTTGTTTCTAGTTAAAAACATTTTGGCAGTATCCATGAGGAGATTAAAAACTCAGAATGATCCTAAACAAGTCGGGCTTCCCTGGTGGCGCAGTGGTTGAGAGTCTGCCTGCCCATGCAGGGGACACGGGTTCGTGACCTGGGCCGGGAAGATCCCACATGCCGTGGAGCGGCTGGGCCCGTGAGCCATGGCCGCTGAGCCTGCGCGTCCGGAGCCTGTGCTCCGCAACGGGAGAGGACGCAACAGTGAGAGGCCCGCATACCGCAAAAAAAAAAAAACCACTAAAAACAAGTCAGTATATTTAGACAGACATCATGGACACATCATAACACTGCCTATGATTATTGCACTTGTCACTTGCTTACCATTCAGTACTGTTGGTGTTTAGAAAGAAATGTTTGCTGACCTGACTACACTCACTAAAGAACTCATAAGGCAAAATCCTTGCAAAAGTTACATGGAATATTTATTGAATATTTCCTGTAGTAAAAAGAACCCCACTCTAGAACAAAGCAACTATTTCACTCAGTTCAGCATTTATGTTGATAGACACTGCTAGAAGAATTTATACTCAGTTATAGCAAAATGTTTATGTGTAATGAGAAGAAAAATGCATTCTAGCATGAGAATTATTATTCAAAAGTACGATTGCAGGGCTTCCCTGGTGGCGCAGTGGTTGAGAGTCCGCCTGCCGATGCAGGGGACACGGGTTTGTGCCCCAGTCCGGGAAGATACCACATGCCACGGAGCGGCTGGGCCTGTGAGCCATGGCCGCTGAGCCTGCGCGTCCGGAGCCTGTGCTCCGCAACAGGAGAGGCCACAACAGTGAGAGACCCGCGAACTGCCAAAAAAAAGTATGATTGCATTAAAACATGTCCACAAATTCTTTGATACTTCTCCCTGCAAGCAGTGGAACTCAATCCCCCTTCCCTAGACATAGGGTTGTAAGTATTGACTTGCTCCTGACAAAGAGAATTTTGCAAAAGTGTTGGTGTGGAACTTCCAAGAACAGGGCAGAAATGGCACTGAGGCTTCCTCTCTAGAATTACCTACTTCGTGGAAATTGGATGCCATTCTGTGAGGCCATTCCAGTTGCCCTAGAGAAGTCCATGTTGTGAGGACTGAAGCCTCCGGCCACCTGAATCCAAAGAACTGAGGCCTTCTGCCAGCAGCCATGTGAGGGAGCCATCTTGGAAGGACATCCTCCATCTCCAGTCAAGCCTTCAGATGACTGTAGCCTTGGATGCTGTCTTGATAGAAACCTCATGAGCCAGACCCACCCAGGTAACCTGCTCCTCAATTCCTGACCCACAGAAACGGTGAGATAATAAGTGTTTCTTGTTTTAAGCTGCTAGTTTTGGAGAGTAATTTGTTACATAGTAATAGATAACAGATACAAGTAGGAAATAGTCTTTGTTCAAGAAAATACATGAAAAAACACTTGGAGTGGGAATTCCCTGGTGGTCCAGTGGTTAGGCCTCTGAGCTCTCACTGCTGAGGGCCCAGGTTCCATCCCTGGTTGAGTAACTAAGAAAAAGTCCTGAAGGCATGGATTGGTGTCAGAGCCCAGGAAGCCCATAGTGATTGTTGATTTACTCTAAATGAAACAAGTAAAGGGAGTAAGTATGAGAGAGGAGAAGAGAAGGGAAGAACGGGAGTAGCCAGTCAAGTACCTAGAGGCTGTACAACCTACGGGGAAGGGCCAATGAGAAACCTCCAGAGTTTGGGAGTAGAAAGGACTTTTAAGAACTGGAATGCCTGATATAATTTTTTTTTTTTTTTTTTTGCGGTACGTGGGCCTCTCACTGTTGTGGCCTCTCCAGTTGTGGAGCACAGGCTCCGGACGCGCAGGCTCAGCGGCCATGGCTCACGGGCCCAGCTGCTCCGCGGCATGTGGGATCTTCCCGGACCGGGGCACGAACCCGTGTCCCCTGCATCAGCAGGCGGACTCTCAACCACTGCGCCACCAGGGAAGCCCCTGATATAATTTTAAGCTTTGGTGTGTGTAAGTGTGTGTGTCTGTGTATGTGCATATTTGTGTGTGTACTTGGAAATCAAGGAAATTCAACATTAGGAATGAGCAAAGATAAACGTGGAAATAAATGCCCCCATTTGCTTATTTAAACCTCAGGGAGCTATCTGGGCTTCCACAGCGTACTTTGCTTAAATCTCAAGGCCATAGGGGTCTTTAATTATACAAACATTTGACAAAAGTTAGTGACCCTCCTACAAATGATTTTCCCTAGACTGAGACATATCAACTGAAACCAGGGCAATAAGTATGTCATAATATTTCAAAGGTCAATATTTTTCTTATTAATGTCATTCCATGATGCCAGAGGAGTAAAACGTAAATTGACAGGTTAGTGGATTGGACTAAGTCTGTTCTCCTCCTTTCTACCTGTCTCTCCTTTCATTCACTCTCTCTCTAACCCTCTTCATCTCCAAATAATTTTCACCAAAAGTGTCTATTCTGCATCTCACTGAAACAGAGCGTGTGGTTTTATTCTAGAAATACCATGGACTTGGAGTCAGACACATCTTGGTTCAAATCTTAATTCAAAATTTCACCTGAAAGCTGCTCTAGCATCTTAAACAAAAATTTTTAACTCCCTTTCAGCCTCACTTCTCCTTCATGTAATATGTGATTTATAATTACTTCCTATGGTCCTTGTAAATATTAAGTGAAATAATATATATAAAAACTTTACTCAGGGCTTAGCCACAACTGGAAATTTGTAGACTGAAGAAATGGTTGTTCTTGTTATTATGATTATAACTTGAGACTTGCTTTTAGCTGTCTGCCCCTACTAAAATGTAAGCTGATAAAGGTATAAGTTACTACCTTTCTATAGTATAACTGAAGAGAGACAAGCAGAATTGTCTGAGGAATTATCCTGGAACCTCAGGTTGCCTGGCAATGAGTCCCCTGAAATTTGGAGTTCTGTTGCTATTAGG
Source organism: Aethalodelphis obliquidens (assembly GCF_003676395.1). Classification (NCBI taxonomy): domain Eukaryota; kingdom Metazoa; phylum Chordata; class Mammalia; order Artiodactyla; family Delphinidae; genus Aethalodelphis; species Aethalodelphis obliquidens. Next base: position 7,738,350 of record NW_020837977.1, on the reverse strand, counting down.
TCGGGAGAGAGGGGTTTCCACTCTCTTAACGGGATAGCCTGTCTCTGAACTCAACCACTGAACTCAACTTTCCATGGGAATGACAGAAGCAGGCTTCCTTTCTGCCATTCAGCACGTACCTTCAACACGTAGCCTCTGCTCATGAGATCACCAGGCACTAACACCGGCTGCTATCAGGCAGCTAACTGCCTCTACTCAGGCTTCTTGGTGCCACGGTCCTGACTGTTGACTAATAGACATACACAAGGCTGTTATCACTATAAAAGACATGACCAGGGACCAGGCTTCATCCTGTGTAGTGCAGCCCTGTGGTGTGTCCGATATCTTGAATGTTTCTCTGGGAGATAATGAGAGAATGGGGATCATGTGCCTCCTCTTAATGATTTTTTGGCTTTTGTGTTTCCCCAGTAAAGTCTGACTTTTACATCCAGACCGCATTACACTGTAATATTTGCCAGTACATATCTTGCCCATATTGAACAAAACAGGTAAAAATCCTTGCCCTTGGAGTGTATATTCCATTGGGAAAAAGAAAAACAAAAAATAAAGGAAATGAATAAGAAAATGCTCTATACGTCTATGTAAAATATGTAAAAGCTATATGTGTGTGTGAAAATATGTATTAGATGAAGTTAAATGTTGTGAAGAAAAATTAAGCAAACAATGGAGAATGCTGGGAAGACATACGTACTTTATAAGCTGGTAATTTACTTATAGGTATATATACCTATGCTCAGCAAATGCCCTAGATGATATACACAGTGATGCTTGTTACAGTAATGTTTAAAGTAGGGAAAAAAAAAAAAAAGGAAAGCTCTAAATGGCCATCAAAGAGATATCACCTGGTAGTAATCTTTTTTTTTTGGTCACACCACGCGACTTGCGAGATCTTGGTCCCCCAACCAGGGATTGAACCCCAGGTCCTCGGCAGTGAAAGTGTGGAGTCCTCACCACTGGACCACCAGGGAATTCCCTGGTGGTGATCTTCCTAAGGAAAGATCTCTGTAGTCAATTATGGGCGATGGATGGAAGAGAGAGAAGATTGGCCCCAGGGAGATTTGGTGGAAGAACACTGAGGTAGTTTAGAAAAAAATAAGGACAGGTGATACTTTGGGGTGCTTACCATGTGCTGGATGGTGTTCTAAGAATTTAACATAACATTTAATCCTCACAACTCTATATAATAGACATTATTTTCATCTCTTTTACAGGTGAGAAAACAGAGAAAGAAAGAGGTTAAGGGACCTTCCCAAGACCACACCTTAGTGAAGACAGGCCTCAAACCAGACAGTCTGAGTTCAGAATCACTGTTTTAACTATGATTAACTATGCTACATGCCATAGGTTCTCAGTAATCATAAGATCAGACAAAGCATAAAGAATTTTGACTGGAGAATTTTCCTGTGTGAAATTCTATTTTCTTCTATCTAGTTACCCTCATTTATGTTCTGGGATTCCTGAGAAAAGGTGCTGTGGGAAGAATAATTTACATGAAAGGAATTCCAGGAATAATTTTTATGAAGGTAGTGTTTTACCGTCCCGCATTCACTTGACAAAGTTCTATCTTCATTAATAACTGCTTAGAGTAATTTGCTCTTCTAATTAGGTTTAAAAATATTTGGAGAAAAAGTACAAGAGTTTTACATAAATCATAAAAATGTAATTGTCTCCTGTCTGCTCTAAGAGAGACATTTCATTAAGTGCTGAATTATGAAACTTAAAATGATAGCAGAGGCATTTTTTCCTTTATGTTTTCTCATGTACATGTTTTCACATTGTTGTCACTAGTGCTTGATTTAAGGTAGATTATAGTACTTTTTTAGTTATTCCATTATCATCTTGAGTATGTATCGTAAACCTAACATTTTAATGAGATGGCAATAGTTTAAGATCAGGCACTACATGTTCCAAATTATAATGGGTCTGGATTTTTTTTTTTGCAACCATCCTTTTTCCATCAATTGTGAAATTAAGTGTGTACTATCTAGTAGGGTTATAAGCTCCAAGACACATCAAACGACCATCCCTATACCAAAAATATCAGAAATCATTTTATATAATGTCTACAGCCAGGCCATTGATAATTTTGGACACAGTGAGCCTTCTCTTAGTTTCTCCCTAAAAATGTTATTATCTGCTTTTAATACATTTGTCTTTAGATAGAGTTCATTGCATTGCTTGGCTGTAAAAAGAAAATAAAAGAACCTTTTAGATAGATTATTGGATTTATTGGTCTAAGTAAATCCACTTTGGAATAATAAAAACCTTACTGAGTCATTAAAGACTGAAATATGGTATATTTGTTTTTACAATTTTACCTCGTGTGCTTCACGCTACATGGAAATTTTTAGAACTTCATAAACTTTCTCACCTTGAAATAACTATGCGTTCAGCTATAAAACGGTTTGACTTCTATCCAGAATGTCTCAAGCATGTCAACAATCTTAAACTCCTGTGACATTTCTCTTTTTGTAAGCAGGAAGTAATCACAACTCAAATACATTCTCAATCCAACTTAATCATTGGGGGAATTGAGAAACTTATTCTTCTCTGAGAAATAAATGCCAAAATGTCCATGAACTGTGGAAAACCACTAAAACTAATTTCTATTGCTTCTATGTAGTCATTTGGAAGGAAGACCTGGGTTCAAGTTTCATTTCTGCCCCTATCCTGTGATCTTATAAAAGTCATGTTTTTCTTTTTTAACTTTTTTAGGTTCAATTTCTTTCCCTGCATTAGTAAATTTGGGGTTAAAGTAGTACCTACCTTGGAGAGTTGTAATGAGGATTAAATAAAGTGTTTAGCGTGGTGCCTAGGATATACTAACAGCCCATCATGGCAGATATCATTAATATTTCTACTCCATTATTTTATCTTACCCTTCATGATATTCAGTTTTTCATGCATACATAATAAGATGGAGAGGAATATTGTCGCTCCGAATGAAAGCACTTTACTGAAGGTATCAGAAAGCCAGGCGCTAAGCAAAGAACATGTAAGTTCTTGATTTCTAGGCACTGTCACTCTATAAGACATCAATATAACACACGATTCAATATGCAGACATTGTACCAAGTGGATTTCAGCATATGTCACATTATAAATTAACCCTGCTCACAGAAATAAAAGGATCATAAGAAAATACTGTGAACATTTATATGCCAACCAATTAGATAATCTAGATGAAATGGACAAATTTCTAGAAACATGAATTATCAAAACTGGCCAAGAAGAAGTAGAAGATCTAAGTAAATCTATAACCAGTAATGAGATTGACTCAGTAATCAAAAACCACCAAACAAAGAAAAGTCCAGGACTAAATTGTTTCACTGGTAAACTCTATCAAGCATTTAAAGAAGAATTAACACCAACCTGTCTCAACCAATCCTAAAAACAGAAGAGAACAATACTCAACTTATTTTTTGAAGCCAGTAGTACCCTGATACAAAAGCCAGAAAAAGATACCACAAGAAAAGAAAACTGAAAGCCAATAACCCTTATGTATATAGATGTAAAAATGCTATAGAAAATACTAGTAAACTGAATCCAGTAGCATATTAAAGGGATTATACACCATATCCAAGTGAAATTTATCCCAGGAATGCAAGGGTGGTTCAAAATTCAAAAATTAATCAGTGTAATACAGCACAGAATACTACATCAATAGAATGAGGGGGAAAACCACATGATCATCTCCACTGATGCAGAAAAGCATTTGACAAAATGCAACACCTTTTCATGATTAAAAACACTCAGCAAACTAGGAATAGAAGGGAGCTTTATCAACATAATACAGGACATTTATGAAAAAAACCTACAGCTAACATCATATTTGTCATGGACTGAACTGTGTCCCCTCAAAATTCATATGTTGAAGCCTTAATTCCCAATGTGACTGTATTTGGAGAGAGGGCCTATAAAGAAATAATTAAGATTAAATGATATTTTTTGGGAAAAGGAGAACAAAGTTGGAGAGTTCACACTTACCAATTTTGAAACTTACTACCAAGCTATGGTAATCAAATCATTGTAGAACTAGTATCAGAATAAAAATACAGGAATACAGACCAGTGGAATAGACTTGAAAACCCATAAATACACCCATGCTTCCATGGCCAGTTGATTTTAGACAAAGATGACCAAACCTATCAATGAGGAAAAAGTAATTTTTTCAGCAAGTAGTGCTGGAATAACTGGATAGCCACATGCAAAAGTCTGAAGTTGGACATCTACTTCATGCCATATACAAAAATTAGCTCAAAATGGAACAAAATCTAAACATAAGAGCTAAAACGCTGAAACTCTTAGAGGAACCCATAGGAATAAGTCTTCCTGACCTTGGATTTGGCAAAGGATTCTTAGATATGACACTAAAGACATGACTAACATAACAAAAACCAGATACATTGGATTTTATCAAAATTTAAAACTTTTGTGCAGCAAAGGATATTATCAAGAGAGTGAAAAGAGAACCTACATGATGGGAAAAAATATTTGCAAATCTGATAAGGGTCCAGTATAGAGAATATATAATGAACTCTTACAATGTAACAATAAAAAGACAAACAACCCAACTAAAAAATGGGTGAAGGATGTGAATAGGTGTTTCTCCAAAGAGGATATACAAATGGCCAACAAGCACAAGAAAACACGCTCAGCATCATTAGTCATCAGGGAAATGCAAATCAAAACCACAATGAGATTTCACTTCACAGCCATTAGGATAGACGTAATTTTTTTAAAAAGAGGAATATAAGTGATGGCGAGGATGTGAAGAAATTGGAACCCTCAGACTCTGCCAGTAGAATGTAGAATGACGCAGCCACTGTAGAAAAGTTTGATGATTTCTCAAAAAGTCTAACACAGAATTAATATATGACCCAGCAAATCCACTCTAGGGTATATAGCCAGCATACTGAAAACAGGTGTTCAGACAAAAATTTGTACACAGATGTTCATAGCAGCACTATTCATAATAGCTAAAGTGTGGAAACCACCCAAATGTCCATCAATGGATGAACAAATAAAAAAACTGTGGTATAAACATACGAAGAAATCTTAGCTTTTCTCCTGGGGAGCTCTGCCCACAAAAAAAACAAGTATTCCTCAAAGTCCTGGATGAATTTTGATGAGCGGTGCCAACTTACAAAATACATTATCGAAATCTGACTTACATGCCAGCTGTTTAGAATCCAGAAAGCACTTCCCAGAGAAATAGTGCTTTACATTATTGATATAATCATGGTCCAGCCCTAAAATTCTATTTAAACCATGTAGACACATAATAACTATTAGTTGTCTATTGCGACACAACAAACCACCCCAAGAAACATAGTGAGTAAGAACAAACATTTTATTATTTCTCTCAATTCTATGAGCTTACTGGGTTTTCTGCTTCAAGTGATGTGCTGTTATCTAGAGGCTGGATGGGCGGAAATGGCCAAAATGGGCACTCACATCTTTGGCGGGATGCTGGCTCATGACATTCAGCTGGCAAACAGCCAAGGCACTTACACATGGCCTCTCATTACACTTCAGCTTCTCATAGCATGGCTGTTGGTCCCAAGAGGGAGCATCCCAAGAGACAGAAAGGAGACGGTATAAGGCCATTGAGGGCTACACCCAAAAGTGGCAAAACGTCACTTCAGCTGTATACTATTAGGGAAAGCAGTCACAGAGCCCACTAAGATTCAAGGGAGTAGAGAAATAAACTCTATCCGTTGGGAGAATGACAAAGTCACATTTCAAAAGAGAATGTGGGATGGAAGTCCCTTGTGTAGCCATCTTTGGAAAATACAATCTGCCACTCCAACTATCTACTAATACATCCATAAATTTACCATCGCATAAGCATAGCCACGATGCATTGTACTAAGATCAAGAACCTTAAGGCTTTACACCCAGCTCTACTTAATCTCTCTAAATTTTAGTAACCTCTGGTAAAACATGGGATGTTATAAAAATATAAAAACTGCTTGTTTAACAACTACCATGTGCCAGATTCTTTTGAAGTAACTTAGGCTCATTTATGTATTTAATCCTAATGACAGGTCTATGAGGTAAATTCTTTTATTATTCCTATTTTAGGTATAGGAAACTGAAATTAAAAGGAATCAAAGAACATTCCCAAGGTTACATAATCAATAAGTGACAAAGTTGGAATTTTTCAGTGTGCTCACAAGGACTAAATCAGGTAATGTATATAACTATAGGATGAAAGGTCAAGTCATCCTCATTATTTATAACTATCTAATTCATAACGCTCTTTCAAAATTAAACACATTTTCATTGTGTGATATTGCCAACATGCAGAAGAGTTAGGAAACCATACGACATAGTTACATAAAGAACTAGCGTATACATCTTGTTTAGTAATTGTCTGACATGTTAGAAGCTCACTGTTATTATTATAAATAGTCTCCTGTTTATACAAAAATGATAGTCCTTGCTACATCATGACGTTTGAATTAATCATTTTGAGATTACATATAAAAATTCCCTCACAATCTGCACACCTTTCTCTGCCACTTCACAGCCCAGGAGAATGTAAAGTGTAGAAGGAACTGCCCAATTTTAAACTTTGAGAGGTGTGCTTTGCCCATAATCATACTAGTGTCTACCTTTTAAATATTTAGTATTGGAACTAATTTGGGGAGTACGGTGAAGAAAATAATCCCTTAGGCAGTTCTAAGAAAAAAGAAACTAAAGAGAAACCCAGATCTGAGTGGGTACATGGGAGACAAAGAAATTATGTTAAAGAAATAAACTATCCTCACGTCAAGACCAAGTGTTTTTAAAAGGGGTGATTTGCCAAGTTACAGGAGATAAACTTTTACACAACAAGGGGCCTTTTTGTAGTCTCTATATTTAGGAGAAGCTAGTGTACATCCCAGTACAGTCCTCGGTCCCTAGGACCCAGGAAGAGTCCTAGTTATCCTTGAGTGATTATCAATAGCACCCCTTTTCACTGAAAAGTGCCCCAATTTGGACAATAAATTACATGGTCACTGTACCTAGCTTTAGTTAATGGAATTACCATCCTTTCAGTCATCCAGAAACCTGTTTTACTTTATGATCTCTTTGGCTTTCATTCATTCATTCAGCAAGCATCTACTCACAGCCTAGGATGTATCATTCTTTGTCCTTGGGACTAAGGATACTAAGATAAATGTAACATAGTTTCTGTTCTCAACAAGCTTATACTTGCTGGAGAAACAGTCATGTAAATATATTATTAAAAATAATGTATTGTCAGTGAAACAATAGAAATACATGTATTATATTGTAGGGGAATAAATGAGGACATATCAAGGAAATCTCAGAAGAGGGGAATCTTGAATTGAGCCTTAAAGGATCACCGAACCAGGTGAGCAGAGGAAAGCCTTGGGATATCAGCAACAGAGAGAGTGACACAGGCAAAGACACGGAGATGGTATTAATTTTCTATTGCCTCACAGCAAATTACCACACGCCTAGTCGCCTTAAATGTTGTACATTAATTATATCACAGTTTCTGTAGGTGGCAAGTCTGGGCACAGCTGGTTGGATTCTTTGCCCAGGGGCTGAAATCAAGGTGTCAGTCAAGGCTACAGTTCTGTCTGAGACTTGGGTTCTTCTTCCAAGTTCACTGGTTGTTGGCAGAATTCACCTCCTTACAGCTGTGAGACTGGGTCCACGTTTCCTTCTAGCTATTGGCTGGAGACCACTCTCAGCAACTAGAGGCCACCCTTAATTTCTTGCCACATGGGTACGTCACAGCCAGAATGTTGCTTTCTTCCAGTCTAGAAAGTGTCTCTCTCTAACTTCTTAGTTTGTGATCTACTGGAGAAAATTCCTTGCTTTGAAAGGGCTCATGTGATAAAATCAAACTTACTAGATAACCTTCCTATTTTAAGGGCAACAGATTTGAGACCTTAACTACACCACAAAATCTCTTCATAGCAGGAACTAGACTAGTGTTTGATTAAAGACCTAGGAGAAGGTATGTGTATACCAGGGGGCGGGGATCAGGGTGGAGGTGGAGAGTTAGAATTCTGGGTACCGCAGGGAAGTAGCATGGCCTGTTTGTGAGGAGAAATCCCAAAGAGCTTAGCATTGTGGGACGCATTTCAGACTTTACCAGTGTTTGTCAAAGCGTGGACTATAGCCCTCTTGCTTAAGACTCACCTGTTGTGCTTGTTGAAAACACAGATTAGAATCTTAAACATAGACTTATCTATATAATAAAGATTCAAGGTCACAGAATTGAGTTGATTATAATCCTCAGTCCCTGGCATGCTATCATTTGTAATCTACAAGGCCCCTCTTTTGTTTTATATTGATTCTTCCTCTTCATCCCCATTCTCATTCCTATTCCCAAGTCTCGCAAATATGGTGACCCTAGTATACTTAATATTGTCCTGCTAATCTGCCTTCTGTGTGGTCCTTAAGTATATGCGCCTCCTTGAAAAATAAACAATGTCGTTGTGTATGTGTGTGTTTTATTAGGTTTTTCATGTATGACATTGTGCTGTAAATCTCCTTCGAGTCCTTTTTATTCCGGTAGTCACGTTTACTTAGTGACTGCCACAAAATGTTCTGTCCTATTCAGAATCACAATTTGCTCATCGACTCCTCGGGATGGAGATCTGGACTGCTTCCAATTTCTTGTCAACACATCTTTCGTCCTCTTAGGGAGCTCTGTGAGAATTTCTCAGGGCTACACATCCAGGAATGCAATTGCTGTATTATTGGGTTAACATATACTTAATTTCCTTAAGTGCTATCAGATTTGTCTCCAGAAATCTTGGTCTAATTCAGCCTCCCATCAAAAATGCTTGAAGGGGGCTTCCCCGGGGCTTCCCTGGTGGCGCAGTAGTTGAGAGTCCGCCTGCCGATGCAGGGGACGCGGGTTCGTGCCCCGGTCCGGGAGGATCCCACATGCCGCGGAGCGGCTGGGCCCATGAGCCATGGCCGCTGAGCCTGCGCGTCCGGAGCCTGTGCTCCGCAACGGGAGAGGCCACAACAGTGAGAGGCCCGCGTACCGGGAAAAAAAAAAAAAAAAAAAAAAGCTTGAAGCCTTTCGTTTCCCTATATATTTCCCTATAGTAGGTGCTTTCAAAAATCCTTTTTTTTTTTTTTTGCCATTGTAGTGGGATTAAAAAGTTATCTTGTTAGTTGAAGTACATTTATCTGATTCCTACTGAGGCTGAATATTTCTTCATGTTCTTTTTTCAGTATTTTGGGTACTTTTCTTTTCTTGCTCTTTGACAAGAAATGATTGTATATTCTAGCTTTTAAATCATGGCCAGTTTTAGAGATTGCAAATACCTTATTCAGTCACCTATCTGTTAATTCTGGTTTTGATATTCTTTTTTGAATAGAATCTATACTTTTGATATTATCAAATCCCTTATCTTTAACATTATGTTTACTTATGGCCCAAGAATTATAATACACTTAACTTCCTCTGCTCTTATGTTTCACATTTAGCCCTACAATTCATTTGCAGTAATATAGGGTATGAGATAGGAATCTGACTTTATCTGTGTCCCATACTGTGAACTAATTATTCCTTATCATTTACTGAATCATTTCTCATTTCTGAAAGTTCTATAACATCATCTTTATCACGTTGGCATATATAAAAAGCTTGAATCTGAGCTCTGTTTTGTTCAGTGGGTCTATCTGACAGTTGCTGGGCTAAAACCAGTTTTGTTTTGTTTTTTTTAAGTATGATAGTTTCGTAGCATGTCAATAACAGATAAAGAAAGCTTCCTTCTTTGCTGTTTTTTTTTTCAAAAATTGCCTTGGAATTTTATTCATATGCATCTTAGAATTGGTTTGTAAGTTTCAAAAACAAACATACAAATCCTGCTAACATTTGATTGTATTGCTCATATGCAGTAATTAAGGAAATGCTTTATTAGAGATATTTTAATTTTATAATACAGGGCTTGTGAATTTTTAGGTTTATTCCTAGACATTTTTGGTCATTGTTCTTTTAAGTTTTAGTTTCTTGCTCCTGTGACTCGCATCTTGTTTCCTACTGTGAATTTCTGATGTAAATAAATGCTAATGATTTTTCTTTGCTTATCCAGTAACATTGCTGAACTCCTTTATACTCTCGTTGTAAAAATTCATATGTTTAGAAGAGCAATTAAGGGCTATTTCAGAAAATAAACGCCTAAGGAGAGAAAATGTACTGAGCTAGTTACACAATGACCTGGATAACAGATGCCTTTGATAGGAAAAAGAGAAAATGTATCTGATTACAAAACGGTTTGCCAAAACTTGCCACACAAATATCATTTTTTCAATATTATTATTTTAGATGCCATTATAAAATAAAATTAATATGTTGCTATAACACAAGATTCTATAACACATTGTGTATTTACTTTGTATGCTGTTACTTTTTTAGAAAAAACATGTAATACCATATATACTTCTGCTTTTTCATTTATAATGTGAACATTTTCACTTTATTGATTTTTTTAAAAATATGGTTTTTAGGGGTTTAACCATTTTCTTTTTAAAATGAAAACATGCTATTAAAACAATTCTCTCAATTTGGGTTAGGAGAAAAGGATTTTAGGTTAGTAACTGGGTTCCATGTCTTCCTTTGTGTGTAACTCACTTAAGGAAAATGTTTAAGCGTATCATTTCCAATCCAAAAAGGAATGGTGGACAACCCCTTGTCTATTCCTTATTCTATATTTAATCTAATACTAAGGACAGTTGCTGTCTATTAAAGCTGATGAAACTTAGGTGATTTTTACTGCCTTGAAATCTGAGAATTACTAGAAAGACTGAGCAGTAAGTTATGCGATGCTAGATATCTGTATCATATCATATCATATCTTGTGGTTGGGGTAATTTGACTTTACATCCAAGTCAATATCCAAGTTATATAATTCCACCTTAAAGGACCTTTAAAGAAATATTGTTTTTTGTAAGCAATTTTAGTTAAAAACTATTTATTCTCTGTAAAATAAAATTCAAGTAATATCCAGTAAAGAAGAAAGAAGAAAGTCAAAAATTTCCAAAATACCTCTTTGCATATATGAGAAATAATGACCAGTAATGTGTTGGCTGATGAGCATTCTTCCTCACCTGTCTATTGTCTATGTATTCTCTCATCCATTTATACAGACACACACACACACACACACACACACACACACACACACACACACGCAAAGTCAGTTAAAGTTACAATGAAAAAGAAGATGATATTTAAAATAGTAACTCTAAAGGTCTACCTTTATGATTACTATTTTAAATACCACCTTCTTTCTGATTGCATTGTTTAATATCTCCAATGTCATGTGGGTTTTCCTGTTTTTTATCCCTGTTTTCAGTAGGAATAGGCTTAGTGTTTCCAAATTATATGAAATGCTAGGTTGGGGGATGAAATATATATATTATAAAGTCAAGGAAGGAATATCTTTGAATGCTTTCTCACTATTTAAACATTTGAAGTGTGATTTTCTTCCATAGAACTATTAATATGGTGATCGAACCAATGGATTTCCTAATATTAAATCATACTTACAATCTTGAAGTAAAGGTAACTCTTTTTTTTAATGTGCTGTTGGATTCTGTTTGCTAATTTTTATCTCAGAATTTTTGCATTGCTATTCAGAAAATTAACCCATAGTTGTTCATTTTGTGCACTTTTATTTCAGTTTTAGGACCAACAAATAAGAAGTTATTGGTTTAAATGGAAAATTGCCTAATATGTGAAAATAAATGAGAAAATGGCCAACGATAATGATATTCAATACTGGCATAGATGGCAGAGTGAAACTGAGACGATTTTTCCGAGATTCCTTCAAAAATAAGATATTCATCTATCAAAAATAATGTGTAAACTCTTTCATCAAGATTGGACCCTCACTGAGAATTCTGTCCATGGATTATTTTTTATCTAATGTAAACTTCCATCTTTTGCCTATGACATATTTTATAGTCATAAGCTATTAAGTCAAGTTGTATCCCTGGTTTTTTAATATAAAAAAAATGCTACATCTACAAGTACATTTGCAGGCCACAGAATTAGTAAAACAACCAGAACACTTAAACCCTTCATGATTCTCCTTGTTACTCCTGAAGCTCGACATAAAAGTTAGCTCTCATTTTGCTTGGCTCTAATATTAACATTATCATTGTATTGAATTCCATTGTGTGTTGCAAAGCTGAACCTCAAGATGTAGGAATAAATGGCCATAAATTAGAATTATTTGACACGTGTCAATAAAATAACGCGGCCAAATACTAAAACACTTCGGCTTCATGCCAAGTCTGAGGTCAGGATTTGTAAGAATGACAGTCCTTTTTCTGGCCTGCTTCTTGCAGTGGCCCTGAGGCTGCAGTAACCAGATGTCTGGTACTTTGCATTTAAAGATCTGAGAGTTTTAGCAGATAAAGCCCCACTTTTTTCTTCTTTAACTCAAAGTCCGACTGTTTCCATTAAAATACACACTGCTTTTTATTAATCGAATGTTTTCTTTTGCCATAATCTATCTTAACAATGAAAAGTAAGAAAATTGTAACTTATTGTATGTTTGAATTAGCCTGTTTAACTAAAGAATCAAAAAATAAATATATTTAATTTTCCCTTATGCTGCTTAGATTGTGTGGTATAAATCAGGAACTGTTTGAAACTTAATTTCCCCATGTAGTATCAGTAATTTGATGGCAAGCTCTTTATCTCCATCATCTCTGAATCTCCAGCCCACTATACACTTAAGGAGTGTGCAATAAATATGCTGAAAGAATAAATAGATGGATGAATCTGGAATTAACATCATTTGCCACCAAGACTCTTAAGAGTTCCTCCACGTGGTGATTTAAAAGCAAAACGAAACCCCCCAAAATTGGCCTGCACTAGTTTGTTGAAAGATTGTTGGCTAAATCTCTATAGGGGGATTTACAGTTGGACCTACTGTCATAGCTAAAGAGAACTGAATCTCATAGGTATTCAGCTATACCTTTAATGGTATGTATGGGGAGATGAGGATCCAAAATGTACCCTTAGTACCATAGCAACTTTATCACTAAGTTCCCTTTATTAAATTTTAAAATTAAATTTTATCGTGGTTATTATGACTTTATCTGAATAACTGGGCTTTATCTGAATAACTCAAAGACTATAGGGGCTCTGTTGCATCTACAATCATCTTTATTTCAGAGAAAAATAAAACAATGTCCTTTATAAAGTATAGGAAGAAGCTCAAAATACTATCTAAAGGGCAGTTGAATCCTATAATAGTACTATAAAAATGCAGTCAAAAGACAGAGGCCACAAAAGGTCCAGGGCTTCTAGAGACTTGACTGATTTCGGGTCAGGCACAAGGGATATACAGATGAACCTGGGGCATTGTGTTGTGTCAGATATCAAGAAATCTATTAAACTTTACTGAAGGGTATATCGAAAGGACTCAGGAATCAATTTGAAAAGGCGCCCACTGGCTAAAGATGGGATCATTTGAGCCTCCATAACAGGAAGTGCAGTGTATTGAAACACTTCATATGTTTAAAACCATGACATCACTCTCTCTCTCTCTCTCTCTCACACACACACACACACACACACACACACACACACACATCCATCATTACCTTCGTTGGGGTCCTTCAGAAGATATTGAATAAACCATCTCAGTATTTTGAAAACTGGTAATGAAGGAAAATAAAGATTTATCCTGCCTTCCCCATATAAACTGTACCTCAACGTAACCCAATAGTGGATAAAAAGAAGTTTCTCAATATAGAAATTTCCCAGCTAATAAATGAAGAACGAAGGATAGAATTAGACCATTTTATCTTGCCATCACCTATGAACTAATAAATCTAAGAAATAATGACTAAATGGCAATAAACACCACAAAAGATGAGATAACCAGACACTCATGTCTGCTGGTGGAAGTATACAACACTACCTAGGAAGCCGTCTTGCAAAAAATTAATTCTGAGTCTGATCAAGACATTAGATGGGCTACCAACCTGTCAATTCAAAAAATATATAGACAGGAGGCAAAAGAGCATCTTAACTGACATTTTGGGGATGCAGTGAATAGCACCCTGACAATGGTGCTTCTCAAAATGTGGTCCCTAGAGCCCCTAAAGTTCTGGGAACTGTTTGTACTTGTCCATGATGAGATAAGGAGCTTGTGTCAGAATGTAAGTTAATTACATCACTAAGCACACTCTGTAGTTCAGCTGAAGGAAGTTGTATGTAATTGTCATTCTGGGGCAATCTCCTTATTTTATGTAGACCAGTACATTGACTAGGACAGCACTACCATACAAATGACCTTTTGAAATTTGTATAAAATAGAGGAAATGAAAAAGATTAAAAGAGATTTCATAGAAATATCAACTAATTACAATACATTAAGTATATTTTATGTGATTTAAGTAAACTAATGAAAAGGTGTAAGAAAATTTGGGCATTGAGTATTTAATAATATTAATGGATTGTTAGATTTGTAGACAAGATAAGGGCATTGTGGTTATATTTAATGTTCAGAGACACATTTTGGAATATTATGGATAAAATATATCATTTCATCATGTCTAGGATTTGCTTCAAAATAATATGGAAGGGTGTGGAAAGTGGGTAAGAGGTGTGAAAGTAACAGGATTAGACATATGTTAAAGTTGTTTAAGCTGGAGGATAGAAACATGTACTTTCGTTGCATCATCTTCTCTACTTTTGTATATGTTAAAATATTCCAAAATTAAAGGTTAAAAACTAAAACAAAAACCAAACCAACACATGAACTTCACCACTGTAAGAATAAATAATAAAGAGAGAAGTCACAGAAAGTGAGAACTAGAATTAGGACCAAAATAACACTGAGTAATTTTTAAATTGGCAGAAATAGTTTGTCCACACACCTTATTCTGGATGCATACTTAAGTTTTCTTTGCCCCAAACTTTGTTTTTCTAACATTGAAATCCAGCTGTTGTATAAGGACATATGCAAATGTTCCTATAAGCCATGATTATGGGTTGAATTGTGACCCTCAAAAACACGATGAAGTCCTTCCCTGGTACCTGTTTAAATGTGACCTTATTTGGAAAAAAGAGTCTTTGAAGATGTATTCAAGTTAAGATCAGGCCATTAGGTTGGGCTCTAATCCAAGATGGCTGGTGTCCTAAGAAGAGGGAAATTTGGATACAGAGAAACACAGGGAGAGTATCATGTGGAGGATGAAGACAGAGATTGGAGAGACGCTTCTACAAGAAGAGGGACACCAGGAGCTGGGAAGAGACGTGGAACAGATTCTCCCTCCCAGCCCTCCGAAGGAACCAACCCTGTTGACACCTTGATTTCAGACTTCTATCCGCCCAAACTGTGAGATAATGTTTCCATTGTTTTAAGCCACTTAATTTCTAGCACTTTGTTACAGCCAACCTGAGACACTAGTACACTCGCCGAGCTTAATAAGATCGGTGTCTACATATCTGTATGTTGGGAGAAGCGAGCGAGACAGAAGGTGGTTCGTTGTGGCTTTACATAGTCCTTTGTATCAAAAATCATGTTGTCATTTAAAGTTGCCTGAATTGTTAACTGTTTTGTTTTCCAAATGACAGCTTTGTGTTTCCTTTTTAATCACAGAGCTTCAGAATAGACAGCTACAGTACTTATCACGAAGCAGAAAGAAAAAAACATCCAAAACTTTGACCAAGCAAACGAGCATTTTTCCTGCAAGATAAACCATGACTATCCCCAAAAAACCACCAAAGTCATTTGGATGAAAACCTAGTTACTTGGTGAATTTTTTAAAAATGTTGTTAACTAATTATGTGGGTATCATCTGGGCCACTGTTTCCCAGTCCTATGTTCTACTAGGTACTTCTAAATGGCCAACTTTTGAAACACACTTTATAATGAAATTTGATTTTGTTTGTGGACACAGATCCATGGAACAGGAGACTTTTTAAAACTATATTCTTTACTACAATTGTGAGGACAATGGAAGAAAAAGAGGAGAAAGTGGGAAAAGGCATCCAACCAAAAAAAAAAAAAGAAAGAAAAATTAAAAGAGAAAAGTTTAGAATGGGTGGCAGATAACTTATTCTCTGCTTGGTCTCATCTACCATTAATACAGGTTTGCTTTTGGGGGAATAGATTTGATGTCTTACTATGCCTGCAGTACATTCTCCAGAATGACTGATGAGTTATTTCTGTGAGCCAGCTAGGACCTAAGTATTGGTCTGATAAAACAGATCTTTCTCTTTTACAAAATGATAGTACAAGAGAAAGAGGATGAAGCCATCAGTCCCGAGGAACTGAAGACTCAAGTTTTCCTAGAAAAGAATGCCAGGGAATTAAACTCAACCCCAAATAAGTTTATCCGCTGTTCACAGTCTTAAGTTTTGTTGGCAGTTCCTAACTCTTGGCACCATTCAAAGTTTCATCAGTGGTGAGACAACTCATTGCTACCCTCTCAACACCTTCTTCTGAGTGCAATGTATGGTACTTTCCTGCTGCCTTCTAGCAGCTGCTGTCATGTTCCCCATGAAGTCTTCTAAGTTCTTCAAAACTGCACCAGGGAACTAGACCTAGGTATGGAAAAACATTGTCATCTCCAAGATGTTCCTGAGCGCTTTAATGCCAGAAGCCTGATGTTTAACCGAACAACTTTCTGAAATATCCTAAGGCTATAGAGTATCCACAGTCATTCATTCAAGGACAGGTGGGGAGTGAGAGGTGTGTATACTTAAGAAAACATGTGAATTGGAACATGCTGTTATTTATCTCTCTTTTCTTTCTTTTTTTTTGTGCTATCAACAGTTTTAGTCACCATAAAACTACAGGTCAAGCCATGGTTCAGCATACTGTCTTGGAAATAAAAAACAAGACAACTCTAGTGGCTAATACAATTTTTCAAGTATGTCTATGATCTATAATTTTTTTAACTTTTTATTTTACATTGGAGTATAGCTGATTAACAATGTTGTGTTAGTTTCAGGTGTACAGCAAAGTGATTCAGTCATACGTATACACGTCTCTCTTCTTTTTCAAATTCTTCTCCCAACTAGGTTGTTACAGAATATTGAGCCGAGTTCCCTGTGCTATACAGTAGGTCCTTGTTGGTTATCTACTTTAAATATAGCAGTGTGTACATGTCAAGCCCATGTGAATTGGAACATGCTGTCATTTCTTAAAGAAATAGAAAATATTTCGGCTCAAACACTCTCCAAAAGAAGATCAGGGATAATAAAGTTTGACTCAAAAATATGATGCGTGTGTCCATCTTCAGTTTCATGTTTTTTTCAAGTTAGTGTTGGAGAAGAGATGAGATGGGATGAGAAGGAAAGGGAAAGCATTGAATGACCAAGAAAGATAAAGGAGAGTGGAGAGAAAGAAATCAAGAGAGGATACAGAAAAGGGGAGAAATGGAGAACAAAGGAAGAAAGAATCGGCTCAGTACGTTTTGAGGTGCTACTTGATTTATTTGGGTTACAGAGAGTTATCTGATCTTCTGCAATGTTAATTAACTGATTCGTCATTGCCCACAACTTTTACTTCTTAACCTTAAAACCGAGGTTCTCAGTTCTGAGTACACATTGCAACCACATGGAATTTTAAAAAATACCCATGTCTGGATCTCACCCCAGAGATTCTTTTTCATTTGATCCTGGTACAGCCTGCAATTGTGGTTTTTAAAAGCTCCCCCAGACAAATCCAATGTGTAGCCAAGGTTGAAGTTACTGCCACGAAGCTCCCATGACTGACAAAATCAGAGCACTCTCCTCCAAAATAAGGAACAAACAGCACCCAGAACTGTGGGATCCAGTCATACTTCAGATCGGTGATTCTCAAAACAAGATGTGCAGCAACGTCCCTGTGAAACTTTTCATGAATATCGATTTCTAACCCCCATATCAGTGATTCTGATTCAGTAGGTTTGAGGTTTTGCCTGAGCATGTGTGTTTTGAAAAACCTTCACAGGTAACTTTGAGTAAAACAAGTATATGAAATCACTGACTTAAATATGTAAACTTCAATTCATTCAGACGTTGAGATTCAGGAAAGTATTAGAAAAAGAGATGATCAGACAGATAAGTTTGCTAAGGCTGCCTTAATAAAGTACTACAACTTAAACAACAGAGACGTTATTTCACAGTTCTGGAGGCTGGGCGTCCAAGATCACGGTGTCAATCTGATTGGTTCCTTTTGAGGGTGGTGAGGGGCAATCTGTCCCGCGCCTCTCTCCTAGATTTTCGTGGTTTGCTGGCAACTTTGGGCATTCCTTGGCTTGTAGATGTCTGCCTTTATCATCTTATAGTGTTTTCCTTGTGTACATGTCTTTGTCCAAATTTCCTCTTTTCATAAGAACACCAGTTATATGGGATTAGGGCCTCTCTCAAATCTAATTCCATAAAGTTCCTATCTCTAAATAAGGTCATGTTCTGAGGCACTGTGGGTTAGGATTTCAACATGAATTTTGAAAGGATACAATTCAACCGGTAACGTCAGATGTCTGTTGTTTTTCTCCAAAAATACATTGGCATTGGTCATATCTGCATTGTCAATTCTCAAGGCATTAGGATTCAATAAAATATAAGTAATGTAAATTATCCCGAACCTAACATAAATCCTATTTAAAATCTTAAAGACCTTAGAAATCGGATTCTGTAGTTCATGCATTGACCATTCTAGTCAGATAAAAGTGCATTTAAGACATTTTACAATTGCTTCTCTGTTTGCAAAACATCCATGAGGAATCGATAGCACACTAAATTTTAAGAAAGCACTGGCTTAGGGACATTTTAAAACTAAGATGATGGTGAGAGAATAGTGTCATCTTATGCTAAAAATATCAAGTTTTCCCCAATGAAAAGATTTCTATTGCCCATGAGTTCTTGTCCAGCCTTGAGACAAATTTTGTAGAGAAATCCGTCATTCTGAGGGTAAGGTATTCTTTGTGATTCTTCGGTTATCAAGCTCATTTGGGCTCATATTTTCTTTATTGTTTCTCTTTTTTTTGACAGCTGAATGTCAGGTCCTTGGGCATATATGGTCATTTGAGACAGTGAGATTCGACCTCAATATTCAGCAAACCACCTAGTTGACTAAATTAATCCTTTTAAAATAATATGGAACGTTCTCTTTTTCATGCTACAATTTCTAACTAGAATTTTTATCTTTTGCAAAAAAAATTGAGAACCTGTCAACTTGTCTAACTAGCATATAGTCTGAATAAAGTTATTCAAAACTGTTTCAGCATACCAGTGTTCCATGATTTTTCAGTCGGAAATTAGAAAATAACATCACTTTATCAGCACAGAGGAGAATCTAGTTCTAGCATGTTCAAATGTAGACAAATCAGTTGAATCTGAGAATTCAACAAATGAAGAAACACTGAAAGTGCTTCTACTTTATCACGGCTGTGGGAGAGAAGGAGAGCGAAGGGAGAAATAACAGACGAAATTACGGTAAGAACTAGTTTCATGGAAGTTTCACCAAGAACGGTCATCATTTGCTCATGTGGGAAATGCTGTTAGAACAAAAGGCCTTAGAAAAGAAGAAATGAACACACAAGCCAAAACACTAAACAGTGGGATTTGGTTTTGTTCTGTTTGTTTTTTTACAATTTCTCTTTGGGGACTTTGCTTTAAGGTAGAGTTCTGTGTTAAGTATTTTGCCTCCCTAAACTGATTCAATGTTTTGTAAGATAGGGAACAAGGGGTGTGTGTGTGTGTGTGTGTGTGTGTGTGTGTCTGTGTGTGTGTCTGTGTGTGTGTGTGTGTGTGTGATTGTTGGACTGTGTGAATATTGCCTTTCTCTGATCTACAAAGGCAGCATAGTTTATATGCACATATTTTCCACCTAGAGAGAAGCGAAGCCAGAACTGAGGGAAAATTTTGGCTGACAAGCTCAGTAGGAATGTGGCAAGCAAACAGAATAAGGTTAGTTGAAGGTTAAGCTGCGTTGTATTGATGTAGTAATGTTGTCTTTAGAACAAATTAGCTCCCTGGGACTTGGTGACACAGTGGAGTGTTAAACCCTTCTTTACAAAAAGAACATGTGCAGGTTGTTTCTGGCTTGAAAAGTGCCAGTGAAAAATTACACAAAGATCAAGCTTGAAAAATGTTTACTTTGCAGAAAATCGTTTAAAAATGGAATCTCAATTTTGTTGGCAGCTCAGTTTTTTAAAAGGGCTATTTATTCTAGAGTCCTGCTGCACATGGTTTATGGCCATTTATAAGGTGTATTGAAACTGCATGAACTCGAGCACCTTAGGGAATGTTTGTTTTTATTTTTTTTTAAGTGGTTGGACTGAGATTCAGTATGAATCACATAAGAGAGATTTAGAAGCACGTGAAGATAAATGTTTCCCGTGTGACACTGAACAGCACATCTGGAAGGTGATCTTATGTAAATACCTGAAAAGACCATAGTTTTAACAGATATCAATAAAGAATAGGGTTGCATTTCCCTCTTAATTTGAGAAGAAAATATGGTTTTTATATTTTAAAAAAATAGTATCTTCTCATGCAAATTTCTGGAAGCTCCATTTGTGTAGAAATAGTCCTACAATTTATTCTTTCACTCAGTAATTCACTTACTCAATTGCCCAACAAACATTACTGAATATCTATTTGTTATAGTTGCGAATCTGCCACACTCTATAGATAAAAAAGGAGTAAGACACACTACTGGCCATAAAATATTTCTTACATTAGTCATTAATAAGCTTTTTTAAACATGTGACTTTCATGCACATCAACTGATTTATATGTATTAAGATCCTACTATAACATAAAGAATTATCTCCAACCCCTACCCTGTCTGGTGAAGAATTTCTCTTTCGCATTATTTTAAAAAATTTTACACTTACTTTCTCCCTGTTGCCAGGAGCATTTCAATATCACTTGGTAATCCTTAAAATGTAGTTTTTACTCCTGTTAAAAAAAAGAAAATATCCATCAAGTGAAATATAGTTTCAAGTTTAAACCAAAGAATCTTCCCGTTTGTTCCTTCCTAATTTTTTTTCTTTTAAAGATTATTTTTAGAGCAGTCTTAGTTCACGACAAAATTGAGAGAAAGGTATAAAGAATTGCCCATATACCCCCTGCCCTACACATACACAGCCTCCCCCATTGTCAACATCACTCAGCAGAACAGTACATTTGTGACCAAGGAAGCACCTATATTGACACATCATAATCAACCTGAGTCAATAGCTCACCTTAAAGTTCACTCTTGGCATTGTACATTCTATGGGCTTGGACAAATGTATAAGGACATATTTCCATCATTATAATATTATGCAGAGTTTTGTTTTGTTTTGTTTTTTGCGGTACGTGGGCCTCTCACTGTCGTGGCCTCTCCCGTTGCGGAGCACAGGTTCCGGACGCGCAGGCTCAGCGGTCATGGCTCACGGGCCCAGCCGCTCCGCGGCATGTGGGATCTTCCCGGACCGGGGCACGAACCTGTGTCCCCTGCATCAGCAGGCGGACTCTCAACCACTGCGCCACCAGGGAAGCCCTATGCAGAGTTTTTTCACTGCCCCCCAAATCCTCTGTGTTTCTCCCATTCGTCCCTCCCTGCAATCCCACCCCTGGCAACCACTGATCTTCTTAGTGTCTCTATGTATCAAAGGAAAGGGCTTCTGTGCTGGTGAGTTAAATATTATCTTTATTTACTCTTAACCTCAACCCTTGAAGGTAGTTTTATTAGCCAGGATAGGCTGGATGCAGTTTCTAGCCCACCCAATATCCCAGAGGTTTAATGTAATGCGAGTTTTCTTCTCATTTACCTCACAGTCCAATATAGATCAACCAGGAAACTCTACACTGCTCAGACGTTTAAGGAACCAGGCATTTTCTCGGGCTCTGTACTCTCCTGGGGCTTCAGAGTCCTCACACTGATTCTCTGCTTCCAGGGAGCAAATAGTGAAGAGACGGCCAGAGTAAAGAAAAGGGTGGGATTCAAATTCAGCATCAAGATTAAAACAGTAACTGTAGGACTCTACAACCTTGCTCTTTCTTAAGCTATGCTATCTATTCCTCTCTGCATCTTACCATTTTACTTTAAGCATTTGTTTATTGAATTATTCATTCAACAAATAGTCCCTTATAGGTTCTCACAATATGTTAGTTGAATGAATTAAATATTAAATTTACTAACATAGGTAGCCACTGCTTACCTATAGATATTACTCAGAAAAATAAGAATCTAAAACAGATTCTCTGTTTATTGGCAACCTCCTCCATGTCAGCTTTACTCTATTGTTCTATAAATTTAGTATCATAGCACAATTTAATTATGCGAAGATTTATTTACTACTTGAAATTAACATTACTTTATTTCCAATGAAAGTGGAAAAAAAGACCAAGATAATGTGTTATTCTTTATTTTGTGCTTTTCTAATGAAGCAAAGAAGAGAAAGCTTCATTTAGATTTAAACTCAAAAAACAAAATTAAACTCAAAAAACAAATTATTTCTGATCACATTTCTCTTTCGCCACCTAGAAAAGATTTAAATGGCAAGATTTCTGTTCCATAACAGTAACTATGAAATCCAGAAAACTTATTTTTTAAAAAGAGTGGAGCTGTAGAACAGGATGTTAGATATAAGGTACAGGAGAAGGATTGAACTGAAGATGAAAATTTGGGATTATAAATTTATGTAGTATTTATAAAACTAAGAAATCAGTCTCAGCCTACAAGTAGGTTTAGAATAGAAAGCATAGCCAGAACCCCAAAGAACATTTATTTATGTTTATTGTGTAGATAAATGTCCTCTGGATTAATCCTACTTTAAATGAATGCCAACATGTTATGAATATTTAGAGTTCCTGGTTCTCTTATCTATAGGGCTTAATGTCCTAAAATTTCTAGCTAAAAAATTTACTTAGACACTGCTTCTGCTGCATTTTTCAATTATCAAAGCAAAGTTGTGAGATCTCCAAAATTTCATTCTTTCTCACTTATTTACAAAAGCTTATTAGAAAACCAAAGGTAGTTTTATTTTTACATGACTAATAGTCTGCTTTTCAAATTCTTAACATTTTATTGATTTTGAATTGTTCTAAATGATCTGCAAAACACCTCCAAAACTTGGGCAGATGTATACCCACCTGGGACAGCGTTGGATATAAGAATGAATGACCTTCCTAAGGCCAGTTCTGCTTCTGAGAATGAATTCCCATACAGAATGTGTTTCACTGAATTCAATGAACAAAGTAGAGAATTATACAAAGTAGTAGACAGGAGAGTTACTTACCAAAGTAAACTTGAAAATTCTAAAATCACTGAGCTGAAGAAGAAAACGATAAGCAGAATAGCAAGTTTTATGCATTCAATCATTTAGTTTTTAGTTACAGTTAGTCACGAACATTTCAAATTATGTACATAAATGTATGTACACATTGCACATTTAATGCTATCTTTTACTTAGGTACTGTTTTGCAAAACACAAACCTGGTTCAAAAAGGACTTGGCAGAGTATTTGTCATAGAGGAAGGACAGATAATATTCTTTGTTGTTGTTTGTGAAGCTCTTTGCTTGCATTGTCTCATTTAAACACTCACCAGCCTATGAGCAGATGCTATTACTGCTACTATTTTAGAGGAAGGAAATGAACAATAAAAAAAGCTAAGCAATGTTTTCTTTACCCATACACTTCTTCTAGTGCTGGGAATTCCTTTCAAGTCTTGTGACTCCAAGTGTTTCTTCTTTAACTTATCTCTACCTATCATAATTTTCATGTGACTCTCTTTGCCCATGTACGGACATGGTCCATTTTTCAGCAAAATTGATTCCTGGGCAAAGGATACAATTTAAAGAGCAGACATGGTTGTTTATGGATCACGGTATGTATCTGTTTCAGACATGATTACGTCTTCACAGAAAATTAGAAAATGTACCGGTAATGTGTGAAATAATTAAAGTACAGGGTTTTTATTAGCATCCAATAAGTAGAAGGCTCAAAATGCAAATAGAGGTTGCTTAGATTCTAACACAGTCGTCTTGAGAGATAACATGTCCCAGGTTTTAACAGTCATTCAGATTAAAGTTAGACCCTCCTATAATCTTATTTCAGGTAATGATATATGAAGTCACTTCCTGTTACAGCAGCCATTTGCATAAATGCCAATATTTATGTTTCCAGTATAAAAAAGCACCCCCTTTTAGTTTCAAATTTAGCACGAGGTTGCCTGATGAAACCCTGAAATAGCACCTGGCCACCTACCTTAATTTGAAGACCACTAAAATCTAGAGCCTTAAAAATGCCATCACCTTGTTTGACTTGGTGAAACCTGGGAGAATGTAGTAACCAGAGCAGGCTGCTAAGATGATGTCATCTTGCTAAAGGGACAATTTGTAATGGGGCACTGTGCTGACAGGTCTGCAAGCCTATAGTCTACAGTCAGTGTGCACATTTGAGCTCAAAATAGACACTGTGTATGACAAAAACAGCATTATTCTCAACTGTTGAGGGAAACTGATGGATGTTGCTTCTCCAAACTCTGGAAAATTAAAATTGAGGCCCTATGGAAAGGTCTGTTCATGTAGCATGTTCTGTTTTCTTAAAGAAATGATGGCGTAGATAGAAAGAATGGTCTACGTATGCTTGCTGAACATGAAGAACTAGCTCTGTCTTTATTTTCCAAATGAAAAAAACCAACTACAGAATATACTAACATAGTTTGGGTGTTTTTTTAAATTATTATTATTATGTTTGCCTCCTGATCATTAACAAGGTTTATCTCAGTTTAAACTCTAAACCATATTTAATAATATACTGCTTTTGGTAAAAAGATTAAAATTAAATTAAGTAGTATTTTTCCCTGCCCCCAAATCTGGGTGGAATTGTTTATCTAGAACCTGATATACTGTTGACAGAAAGAGCAGAGAATATTGAGTATTTGCAGGAGGCATGAAAGTCTCTTCTTTTTGAAATGCATACTTTAGGCTCTTGTGTGTATTCTGTATGATCAACATAAGTTCAGTTTTCACTTTAATTTTCTTAAGTATCAAGCAGAAAAGATGGACATGCGAAAAAAGAAAATCCCTCTTTTTCAAGGATTTGTCTATTCTAGATTTCTAGATGCCTCAAAAATCAGACATGCTTCACGTTCGTGTTAATTTATAGATCAGATAATTCTTCCCTCTTAGTAACAGCAGAATTCATTTTCCTCGGGAAGGATTAGCTCTGAGATCCTTCGGGGGCCATCTTGGGTGGCTGAGAATCAGAAAATGAGAACTGTCGTCCTTGCTCTGCCAACTTGGTTCCTCCTCTGGATCAGCTTCCCATCTGGAAGATGAAGAGCTTGAAGTCAATAGTGATAGTTAATATTTTACTGAGAACATGTTATGTGCCAGCCATGATAGCTCTACAAGGTAACTCCTAACATTAGCCCTATTTATGGATGAGGAAAATTAAGACATGTAAGATTAAATAACTTGTCTAAAACTCTCACAGATAATAAGGAGTGATTCAAAATTTTTATAGATTATAGTTCATTTAAGTTATTATAAAATATTGGCTATATTCCCTGTGCTGTACACTATATCCTTGTGGTTTTATCTCTTAATCCCCTACCCCCGATCTTGCCCCTCCCCCTTTCTCTCTCCCCACTGGTAACCAATATGTTTGGTAAAGAAAACAATTTTCAAAGGAGCAAATTTACTTTCTTTCGGACATCTAACTTCCACATGGCAGAAACCAGGTAGCTTCAAAATCATATTTGCTTTATTCCAAAGTCAATTACCCTTCAGTAAAATAACTGAGTGTCTTTAGTTATTGTATTAACTGTCATCTTTAGTTAAAGACAAATGAAATGCAAGAAACTTCCATAATTCATATCTTGAAGAATTAGAGAAAGACCTTTCTTGACTCCCTTCTCTTTAAATACCCATGTTCCCCCCACCATTTTATTTCAGTGTCCTTTAGCATGGGCCCCATACACAGTGTTTCTTTTGCAGAATAATGGGCAATGCCATTGTTTTAACAAAAGAAAAATAAATAGTAGTCTTGACTTTCTCGTCCCCAGATAGTCAGCTGCTCCATGGAGGAAGTTAGACTGGAGGGCGTTAGGAATTAATGAACTGTGGAGATGGCATCTTCTTTGTTGACAAAGCAAGACTGAGAGAGAAGAGATTAAGGCCTCTGGTTAAATGGAGTGGTGACCTTATCAGAAATACAGAAAATAACATCACATCATGGAAATCAGAGCACACAGAGTTAATTCTAGGCTCTAAAGAAAGAAGAGATTATTTAATAAGGATAGTGGCATAGCTTGTTAACTATTTTCATAAAACAAAATACTACATGATGGCTTCACCTGTATTACACACACAAACTCCACATGGATTAAAGAATTAAATGTAAAACGTAAACCAAAAGAAACAAATTTAAAATAATAAAATGAAAAAATATTCATAAAAAATTTATTGGATTGCAGAATGGTCATAAAGTACATTAGTTCAAAACAATGGAAGAATTCGTAAAGGATAACTATTACAGACATTTTCCCATAGAATGTTTTAAAATTTATGTGGCTGAAAAAAACAACATAAATAAAATTAATAGTCAAATAAAAAATTTCAGAAAATATTTGCTCATATAGGACAAAAGAGTTAATAACCTTACTGTATAAGTCTCCTCAAAACAACTTAACCAAGTGTCATTTTGGAAGAAAAAAATACACAAAGCAGTAGTTAAATAATAAGAATGAGGCCATACCAGGCCTGGGATGGCTTCTGCTTTGGAGAAGCTGAATTAGACACACATTTCCCTATTCTACCACCTAAGTTCCACAACAAATCCTGGATATTATACATAATTTTTTTTTTTTTTTTTGGCGGTACGTGGGCTTCTCACTGTTGTGGCCTCTCCCGTTGCAGAGCAGAGACTCCGGACGCACAGGCTCAGCGGCCATGGCTCACGGGCCCAGCTGCTCCGCGGCAGATACACAATTTTTTTAAATGAAGAAGAAGGAGAAGAGGAGGAGGAGGAAGTAGAAGGGGAAGAAGAAGAAGACAGTTGAAATGTGGAGCAAAGGCAGCCCAGTCAGAGAATAATATGGTGGTGAGTTTCCTGGGCTTTCTTCTTCTCTCATACCATCCCAGACTTGGAGCTGAAAAGCCAGCAACTCAGAGATAAAAATGAGGATAGAAAAAGGCCCCCCAAAAGATCACTCTCTCTAACAAAGGACCAGGAAAGGAGCAGACTAACAAGACAGAAAACTTTTAGACCATAACCACCCTATTCCAGCCAAAAGTCAGAGTAAAACCTGTGACCCCATCAG
This sequence comes from Aethalodelphis obliquidens, assembly GCF_003676395.1. NCBI lineage: Eukaryota > Metazoa > Chordata > Mammalia > Artiodactyla > Delphinidae > Aethalodelphis > Aethalodelphis obliquidens. Next base: position 7,711,085 of record NW_020837977.1, on the reverse strand, counting down.
CACCCCTGCCAGCAAAGACCAGGTGTAGAGCGTAAACTTCCTCCCTCACAAGACTAGAAGGTGGTGCTCTCATGCCCCTGCAGGGATGGTATCTGAGGGTGCCAAGTAGGGACCTAGGACTTTTATCCCCTCTAGCCAGTAACAATATCCCTTTGCAGTGTAAATGGAGACCATATGGGGAGCCTGGACTTCCGTGACTTCTCATTCCCCAGTGGAACGGCGTTAGAGAAGGCTTAGTGAAGAGTGAGGACCTTCACCATCTCTCAATAATAATGAGGCCACCCCCACCATGGTGTCAATGACAACACAAACATCCATGCCCGGCAGTGATGAAGAGCCTCCCCTAATCGGGTCAGGTGTCAACGGAGGCGAAGTGGGGAATCTAAACTTCTGTCTCCACTTGACAGTATTGAGACAGCTTTTCCTCTTCCAGAGAAGTGTCAAACAAAGCCAGTGAAAAGAGAAGGTTTAAATAAGATCCAAAGACTCAGAACATATAATGAAATTATGCAGGTTTCAATCAGAAATCACTCATCATACCAAGAACAAGGAAGATCTCAAAAGGGAATAAAAAGAATACATTCACTACATGTCAACACTGAGATGACAGAGATGTGAGACTAATCTGACAAATCCTTTAAAGCAACCATGATAAAAATGCTTCAATGAACAATTAAAAACATGCTTGAAGCAAATTTTTTAAAATTAAAAAATAAAACAGAAAGCCTCAGCAAAGAGATAGAAATCTCAGCAAAGATATAGAAGATGTCAGAACCAAGTAGAAATTTTAGAACTGAAATATACAATAACTGAAATCAAAGCTGAGTGGATGAAATCAACTCCAGAATAGAGGGACATAGGAAAGAATCAGTAAACTAAAAGACAGAACAAGAGAAATCATCCAAATGAACCATCACAGAGGAAAGAGAAAAGAACAGGTGTCATCAGAAACTTGGAAGGAGAAGAGAAAAAGAATGGGTCTAAAAGTGTACCCCAAGAAATAATGTCTGAAAAATTTTAAATTGACGAGACATAAACCAACAGATTAAAGTAAGTGGAACTCAAGCAGGATAAACATAAAGAAATTCACACTAAGGCACATCAATAGTTAAACATCTGAAAACTAAAGAGAGGAAAAGTCTTAAAAGCACCCATAGAAAAATGACACTACCAATAGGAGAAAAACAACTAAAGAGCAGATTTCTCATCAGAAACTGCAGAAGCCAGGCTGAAAGAAAAAATTGTCAACCCAGATTGAGATGGACACATATATGCTATTGATACTATGTATAAAACAGATAACTAATGAGAACATACTGTATAGCACAGGGAACTCTACTCAATGCTCTGTGGTGACCTAAATGTGAAGGAAATCCAAAAAGAGGGGCTATGTGTATACGTATAGCTGATTCACTTTGCTGTACAGTAGGAACTAACACAACATTGTAAAGCAACTATACTCCAATAAAAATTTTAAAATAAAAGAATGAAAGGGGAATCAAGACATTCTCAGTAGAAGGAAAACTAAGATAATTTGTTGCTTGCAGACTTGTCCCAAAAATAGAGCTAAAGGAAGTTCTCTAAACAGAAAAGAAACAATAAAAGAAGGAACTTTGGAACATCAGGAAAGAGGAATACAGTATTTTAAAAAATGAGTAAATAAAATAGACTTTCCTTCTTTTGAGTTTTCTAAAATGTTTGATGGTTTTGAAATTATACCACTAATGTGATTCTAAATATATGTAGAGGAGATATTCAAGAATATTATATTACAAACATGGGTCAGTAAGGGGGCATAAAGGGAGGTAAGGATTCTATATTTGGTCTTCTTTGTCTTAGTCCTAACCCACCCTCTTCATCTTCCATGAAGACGATCTTCCATAATTAAAACCAGCCATCCTCATGTTTTACAAGACAGTGTGTCCTTTACTTAGGAACAATTCTACCTCTACTTATTAAATCAGCATTTTTTCTTTCTCTCCAGTATGTGTACATATTTTTAAGGGAAATTATCTGGAAGAGTCTATCACAATATTTTAACATTATTCTTTTCTGGGAATCAAGAGTCTTTTTATTTTATTTTCATATCCATATTTTGTATTATTTTATACATATTTCCTCCTTTAGTAATAATTTTTAATTGTAAGTTTATAAGGAAAAAACAATTAGGATACTTCAGGTTTAAATGGTGATATTTCTTTCACTTCTGTTTAAATTATATAACATTCAAGAGGACACAAATTAGCAGTAGTTTCAAAAAACAGAAGCAAGGTTATAATTGATCAGAATCTCAAAGGAATTATTCTCTACCATCAGTGCAAATAAACTAAGAAATAAATTTGTGATCTAAAATAATAAAAGCACCCTGGTCAAGTACAAATTAGTAAGAAAAATTAAAGTATTTTGAATACTTGTCTAGCTCTGAAAAATCAGGAACTGTACCAAGTACAAACCATGCAATACATGCCTCTGTCTACTACCTTGCTGCACATAAACTTCAAGAATTTTTTGAAGATGATGATAAGTCTCTTGCTTCCATCAACACTTCCATATTGTATGTCTCTTTAATCCATTTTGGGACTAAACTTAAATGGAAAAATAATAGAGAACAGGAGATCAAAAATTAAATATAAAAGCAATTCTGTTCATAATGAAGAGAAAATGAAAAAAAAATCAGAAATATGTTTAAAAACTGTTTTTGAGCTTAAAAATTATTCTACAATGTTTCAGCAAAAAAATAATTATGAGGGTAACAAATGGACTCTTCCTGGAATTATCAATAGATGCCAGACAAAAAGGAAACATTGTTCACAGAGATTTGAAGAGAAACCTCTTAAAATCCAAGAGTCCTGAATTCAGAGGTTATTACTCATGTGGAAAAATCTCAGTGACACAAGTGCTTAGAAATATAAAACACATTTAAACTTCCTTTTAAAAAAATATATGCAAGGTGTACTCCAGCTAATTAAAAGATTAATCCAAGTAAACACTCAGAAGTAGGGAAAAATAATATGAAATGGCTGATTGCTACAATTGAGAGCAAAGAAACATATAGAGTTATTGGAATAATGAGTAAAGAATTCAAACATAAATTTGAATATAAATTTGAAAATAAAACTCTCCACAAAAAATTAATTAGGGAAAAATGTTATCCTTATCATTGTCTTCCTCTTCATCAAAGTGTAAACATCAAGTTAAATTAGCATATATGGGAAGGTAGAAATATAAAAGGATAGAGGAAATAAAGAAAGTTAGGCAAAATTATTTTCCTTACATAGAGCAGATTACAAATACAGGTATTTTAAAAAACAATTTTTAAATTATTACAGTAACATATGTATAGCTAAGGGTCCAGGAAATCTAATTGATTTGTATATATTTTTAATATGGTGTATATATGATACACCATATTAACAAAATGAAAAATAAAATTCATATGATTATCTCAGTAGAAGTAGAAAAAGCATTTGACAAAATTCAACATCTTTTCATGATAAAAACTCAACAAAGTGAGTATAGAGGGAATGTACCTCAACATAATAAAGGCCATATATGACAAGCCCACAGCAAACATTATACTCAGGAACAAGACAAGGATCTCCATTCTAAGCACTTTTATTCAACACTGTACTGGAAGTGCTAGCCAGAGCAATTACACAAGAAAAGAAATAAATGGCATCCAAATCAGAAAGAAAGAAGTAAAACTGTTTCTCTCTGCAGATGACATGATATCATATATAGAAAAATCTTTAAAATTCCAGCAAAAACTATTAGAACTAATTAATAAATTCAGTAAGGTTGCAGGATCCAAAATCAACATACAAAAATTCTGTACACCAACAATGAAGTATCAGAAAGAGAAATTTAAAAATAATCCCACTTACAATTACATCAAAAAAGAGTAAAATACTTAGGAATAAATTTAACCAAGGAGGTGAAATATTTGTATAGTAAAAACTATAAGATATCAATAAAAGAAAATGAAGAAAACACAAATAACAAATAAATGGAAAGATATTCCATGTTCATGGATTAGAAAAATTAATACTGTTAAAATACCCATACCACTCAAAGCAATCTCAGATTCAATGCAATCTCCATTAAAATTCCAATAGTATTTCTCACAGAAATAGAACAATCCTAAAATTTGTATGAAACCCCAAAAGACCTCAAGTACAATCTTGAGAAAGAAGAACAAAGCTAGAGGCATCATGTGTTCTGATTTTAAACTATATTACAAAGCTATAGTAATCAAAATGGTATTGGCATAAAAACAGACACATAGATCAATGAAAGGAGAGTTTCTTTGATAAATGGTGTTGTGAAAACTGTATAGTCACATTTGAAAGAAGAAACTAGACCCCTTACATCACACACAAAAATCAACATAAAATGGACTAAAGATGAAAATGTAAGACCTGAAACCATAAAACTCCTAGAAGAAAATATAGGGGTTAAACTCCTTGACATTGGTCTTGTCAATGATTTTTTGGATTTGACACCAAAAGCAAAGACATCAAAAGCAAAAGTACACCAGTGGGACTACTTCAAACTAAAAAGCTTCTGCACAGCAAAGGAAACATCAACAAAATGAAAAGACAATCTATGGAATGGAAGAAAATATTTGCAAATTACATGTTGGATAAGGGGATTAATATCCAAAATACATATAGAACTCACACAACTCAATAGCAAAAGACCTCCAAACAAACCAGTTTCAAATGGGCAGAGGAACTGAATAGACATTTTTCCAAAGAAGACATACAAAATGACAACAGGTACATGAAAATGTGCTCTACATCACTAATCATCAGGGAAATGTAAATCAAAACCACAGTGAGATATCACCTCACACCTTTTAGAATGAACTGTCATCAAAAAGATGAGTGATAGCAAGAGTTTTCAAGGATGCAGAGAAAAGGGAACCCCTGTGCACTGTTCATGGGAATGTGAATTGGTACAGCCACTATAAAAAACCGTATGGTGGTTCCTCAAAAAATTAAAAATAGAACTACCATATGATTTGGTAAATCCACTTCTGGGAATATATCCAAAGGAAATGAAATCACTATCTGTAGAGAAATCTGTACCCCCATGTTCACTGCAGCATTATTTACAATATCCAAAATGTGGAAACAACCTAATTGTTCATCAACAGACATATATACACACCACATTTTCTTTATCCATTCATATATATACACATAAATAATGGAATACTATTTGATCATGAGAAAGAAGGAAATCCTGACTTTTGCTACAACATGGGTAAAGCTTGAGGGCATTATGCTCAGTGAAATAAGACAGAAAAACAAATACTGTAGGATCTTACTTTTATGTGAAATCTAAAAAGGTGGAACTCAAAAACAGAGCACAGATTGGTGGTCACCAGAGGTGGGGAGTAAGGGGTGCGGTAAATGGTGAAGCTGGTCAAAAGGTACAAGCTTCCACTTATAAGTAAGTTCTGGATGTAATGTACAGCATGCTGACTACACTTTACAGTGCTGTATTGTTTATTTGAAAGTTGCTAAGAGAGTATACCTTAAAAGTTCTCATCAAAGAAAAAAATGTAACTATGTGGGGCGATGAATGTTAACTTAAGTTATGGTGGTGATCAATTCGCAATATATACATGTATCAAATCATTGGGTTGTACACCTTAAATAATATCATGTTATATATCAATTATATCTCAGAAAAACTGGGGAAAAAATAAAATGCCAAAACCATTAATTAACCTAGGAAAAGAAAGAGTGTGAGTAAACTGAAAAAATAGATTACAGTAAATCATTGAGACTAAAGTTCACCAAAGAAAATAAAGGATCAAAGGAAAAGTGCATATGAGAGAAACAGGATATATTATAAAGGATCTAACAATATTTACAGCTGCAGTTCTAGAAGGAGAGCAGGAATGGAGTACAAGAAACATTTAGTGATGAGGATGAGAATTCCCATTACCAATGGGGAAATCAACTCTGAGCTTAAAATACATATTCTAACAAGACTTTTTTTGTTTAATGAGGAACAATAGCACACCAAATCATAATGGAGTACACAAAAGTGAAAACAGGAGACAAGAAAAAACCTGACAGCAGCCTGAGATGGACAGCACAGTATTCGCAAAGGAGGAACAATAATATAAACAGCTGAAAATCGAAAAAATAGAAATTGGAGGATAAGAAAACAGTATCTTCAAAGTGCTGAAAGAAAATAACTTGCAACTGAGAATTTTATAGCCTGTGAAACTGTACCTCAAAAATGAAGGTGAAATAAAAATATTTTTAGACAAACCAAAACAGAGAATTCATTACCACAAATCTACTGGAAAGGAAATATTGAAGAGTGTTCTTTAGTCAAGAGAAAAATGATTCCATCTGGATTTATCAGTAATGAGGGCATCATTAGAGTTATATTATAAACCACTATACTGTGATTTTACGACTTTCTTCTTCCATCTCACAATTTTTCTTTATAAGTTTTAATGCCACATCATTCAGAGCATAAAGACACATGGCTGCTAGATCTTCTTGACAAATTCCATCTTTTAATACTATAAGTTATCACACTTAGTCCAATTGAATGCTTTTTCACTTAGAATTATATTTAATTAGTTATTACTATCACCACTCCAGGTATTAATATAGCTTATTTTTGTCCATTCTTTTTTGGGTAATTTTTCTGTGATGTGTATCTAGTAATAAAAAAATGTAGCTGATTTTTTTACATTGGATTTTTAAAACTGTGCTTTTTTATGTGAAGATTTAACTCGTTCAATTTATTATTTTTACTGATATGTTTGGCTCTTGTCTGCCATTTCTCTGTATGTTTTCGATTTACTATGCACAGCTTTCATTTTCCTTTGGGTAGTGATAGGAACAAATTGATTTGTTAGTACTAGGTAGTGAATCAACATATTGATTGGTCAATTTGTTTTATTCCTTTTGTCTTCTCAAGGATTGAAAAAAACTATATATATATATGTCTTCAACCATAGACTGCTAGAATTCAGCCCTCCTATTAAATTTTGGCTATCATATTTTAATACCTAAGAAATATTTCACAGTTGACAATTACTCTTTTTCATAGCAGTCTGTTCATATGTTATGTATATACAATCCTTTGTTTTTTTCTGATAGTAAGTATAAACTAGATTTTTTAATTTTTTGCAATGATTTGGAAGCCTGGGCAAATTATTTATTATTTGAGGTCTTGTGCTGTTGATCACTGAGTAACAGGAAGTCTAGATTTAATAGAAAGTACCAGCAAGGAATCACTTGTCAGGGACATCCATCTCGTGACCAACTCATGCACCCTCTTGTTAAGTTACCTAATAGCCATTATAGCTATTAATGGCTATAATAGCCTCCTCTGTGAGCAGAATTAAGTGATGGGAGTGATGCTGCCACAAGCCCAGGCTGGTCAGGAATGCAACATCATTCACAGTTTCAATGTGTAGCCTTCTTTGAAGGAAGCAGCGGGACAGAGTTTCAGGTACTAGCGCCTTGCCACGAATTACCAACCATGCAGCAATGGTTCCGCATTCAAGCCTGCAGCATTTCAGCTTCTTATTGTTTGCTCCTACTTAGCGACTTTTCACCTAAAAGAAAGAAAATCATGATTTCTCTTAAAGAAATGTAATGCTACATCTGTGGTTTGAAATGCTGTAAGATTATCAATCATGAATTAACATTTTTTTAAGTACAGTAGTCTCTAAACCCCTGTTGTGATATTTAACTTTATGTGTTATTTCCACCTGAGCATTAGTCATTTGTCCTGAGATTTCCCACAATATTTTCTATGACCTTCCATTAGCATTTATGTTACACTCTTCTAGCTATTTAGTTTCTTGTCTTCCCCCCTAGTACTTTGTGTAAGGAAATTTCTCACAGTAGATGATATATACTCTAGCTTTGCAAAGAACCTGTACTTGGTACATGTGTGCTGAAGAACTAAACAAATACTTGCAGGATTTTTTTTTCCTTTTAGTTTGGCTTTTTTTTTTTTTTCTTTTTGGTCTTAAAGAAGAGATAGCATGATTTAAGTATTTATATTTGGAAAGTATATCTGGAACTTTACAGTAAACTAGCAACTATCAAAAATTTCACACCATAGAAAACTTATCTTCATTATTTCAATGTTTCACTGTATTTCACTACTTTATTGTTTAAAGAGAACAGACCAAAAAAAAAAAAAAATGCCACTGCGTTATTTGCTTTTAGCCTTTCTTTGAGCTTAATCAAAAAGCAATCTTTTGCCATACTAACGACTGGCCCTTTTATGCTGGCAAAAATACAAATTAAGATTGAGTGAAAAATAGAACCATAAAAGGCCCTAATGATTTTATTATTCAGTGTCAGTATTGCAAGTGATTAAAAATGAGGGAAAGGGGCTTCCCTGGTGGCGCAGTGGTTGAGAGTCCGCCTGCCGATGCAGGGGACGCGGGTTCGTGCCCCGGTCCGGGAAGATCCCACATGCCACGGAGCGGCTGGGCCCGTGAGCCATGGCCGCTGAGCCTACGCGTCGGGATCCTGTGCTCCGCAGCGGGAGAGGCCACAACAGTGAGAGGCCCGCGTACTGCAAAAAAAAAAACCATAAACAAAAACCAAGGAAGGAGACTGATTGATTCATGGTCTTTTTTATTTTTTTCAATAAGTTTACAAAACCTCATCACTGCAACAAAATATTGTTCTCAGGATTTCTGTCCTGTCTTTAATGCTTTTCTTCCTTGCAGTACCTGAAAGGGCTTCATAGGTTATACTTTTCAATTTCATCTGGGGCAGGAAGCTCCTCTCTCTGTATTTCTTGTGCTCTTCATTTCCATTTGCTAAAAAGATCTCTTTGGACAGCAACAGCAAAAAACAAGCACCACCAACGAAACAGCACTTATGCGCTCAAATGCATCTAATTTCCTATTTATCGAAGTCCAGAGAGCACATCTTGGTTTGCCGTGCCTCCAGTTAAAGGGATCAATACCTGGGTTCAACGGAGAGGCAGATGTGTTGTCTGCTTGTGCTGCCGTAGGAACACAACTTTTAAAATTATTGGTCAATGATGCTTCATTCAGTACAACATGCAAGACAGTTAGGCTCTGAATAGGAAGAACTTCGCAACAGTTAGTGCTGTACAACAATGAGATGGATTGCCTCCGTGAGTCATAAAATCTATGTCTCCAGGGTGTTCAACAACCTTTTACTGGGAAAATTTTAGCATTAAACGAGATGATCATTAAGTGTCCTCCAACTGTTATTTCTATAACACATTCACCATGCCTGCAGTGGGAGACAGAGAAGATAGGGATATGAAATAAACACTTCACAGTCTCACGTCAGGAACTCAAGGAATTTACCCTCTTGCTTGGTAGACAAGACAAAGAGAACAATAGTTTCAATGCTACTATCAGAGATGGCCAAACCTGAGAAGTGAAGCAATCTGGTTAGAATTTAAGTAGAAGCTAGAACCTTAGCTGGTGTCACAAAAATGATACCATTTTTGGATTAGTTGGGAAGAACTGAAGAAAACATATTCCAGGTAGAGTAACGCAAAAAACAAGTAAAAAGAAGAGAATGAACATTGTGTTCAAGAAAATCTTGTTGAGGTATATTGAGAAGACAGATCCTATGAATTATTTTTACTCTTATTCATCGCATTCTAGTACCAGAGGTAGGAAAATTGCCTGAAGCAATTTCTGAAACATCCAAATTTGGGGGCTTTCCAAAAAATTTGCCTTAGGGCTAACATCCCTCTTTAATCTACTTTTACCCTTGCCTCCCCAGGGGTCATGTTGTAAAGGACAGAGCTACTGTTGTTCATAAAAGTTAATTGATCTCTAAGTAGAATTTGTTAAGAAGATTCTTATACCGGTTTGTCTTCTCATTTTTATTTCATAATCACGTACAAAATTGTTGACAACATGATTGCGCACGAATAAAGCAAAAACAATAAATGATTGTTGAATGGGTGAATAAAAGATGTGATTTTATTGTGCTTACGAAAGGACGTCTTTGTTTCCAAAGCTTCAAATCCTCCCAACTAAATATAATCAAAACACAATAGCCATCATCTGCTATGATTCCTTGTTCTTTGAAAGATGAATTAGCTATAAAACGGTACATTTATATTTTAAGTACAGGAAAAATGCTGCACATCCGATTATGGTTTGCGGTGCTCTTTTTCAGCTTAAAAAATAGCTTGTTTTTCTTAAAGGAACTGGCCTTTGAAATCATATTTTGCCGGCCACAAATTGGTGTTAGTTACATAGAAGCCAGATGTCCAGTGCTGACTTCAGAGGTTAACTATTGAGGGGTGAACCAATAGAAGCTTGCGTATAAGAACGCTCTAATAAAAGCAAGTCACAGAGATCAGATTCTCATTAGGAAAACCTCGGTCTCTTTATAATTTCTCTGAAACATTGTTTGGAGTAACCTTTGAAATCCTGTTGGGGAAAAAGCAAATCAGGCTTTGGCAGATATTCACAGAATAATCGGATCCTTAATCACAACTGGAGTGGGTATAATGAGTGGGTGTTTTAGGGTAGACAATGGAGGGGGTTCTTCATGTCTGTTTTACGTCAGCTAATGTTGGCAGGTAATGCCCCTATTGTTGCCACTGTTTTGTTAAGAAGGAAGAATGTGGTGTAAATCCCCGTAAAATTAAAAATGAGGAACCAACCCTCACCCCCCAACATGAGTTCCTTCCACTAAAATGATTTCTTTTAGAAGAGTTAAGGAAGGTTTCAGACCTACACCTTTCTCCACCCAATTACTGGAAGTCTTTTCTTTTTTTTTTCCTCTGTGGGCTTCATGGTGACAGCCCTAGAGTGGAATGTGAATGCCTTTTCTATAACCCAAGTAACGAATCATACCAGATTTGTGAATAATGCCTGGGCTCAATATGAGACAGGCAAACAAGTCAGGGAAACCAGTGTGAAGAGAACTTTGATTCTTGACTGAATCAGACAAGTTTATTTACCAACAGCATTTGAATCAAAGGCAGCCAAAAATCCAAGCTGAAAACACACTGTCCCTAAACATTACAGTTAGACACTGAACCCGAAGCAATTCCTTGTATTTCTAAATCAATGTAGTTGTTATGCTACCTATTTGATCTTTGCAAGTGTTTGGCTAGTTCCAATTAGAAGACCATAAGTTCTCGCTGAAAATGCGAGAGATGATAATCAACAGCTTTTGGAATGAAAAAGTGAAATCCTCTATACAGCAAGCTGCGGTTCTAAAGCCACCTCTGAAGAATTCCAAGGACACAATCAAAAATGTCAATTGCCTTTCAAAACAAATGCAAAAAGTTTCATCCAACTGATTTTAAAGGGCTAAGAAAGCCCAATACATCTCTGAAGTAACTCCAATTTTACAAACCTTAGGCAAGAATATTTTGATGCTAAAGTAAATGGTTAATTGCCTTTAAAATTTTATACAACAAAACCAGGGATACGTGCATTTTTATCTTCATTTGACATGTAGTCTTAAAAAGGCAACTATGATGTTACCTACTTAGCACACAACTCTCTGTTATGATCATAAAATTAAAACGTAAATGCATGGAGGTCATCGCTAATTTATTTCTGGTTTCCAGTTTTTGTTTTTTCCAGACTTTGATGGATTGATAAATTATCAAGCTTTCATCATTCTATGTACTGTAAAGAACACGCAGAAATTGTCAAAAAGAAAGAATATTAACCATTCCCTCTATGTCTTGCTCTCTGTTTGGGAAGCATTTTTATTATCCTGATGGGGATGTTTGTGGGTTTAGTTTGTCTCATTTAGGCCATCTCACTTATTAGGATGGGAAGTCCTTTAGAACAACCATCAGTAATAACGACTACCATTTACTGGGTCCTTAATATATTCAAGGCAAAATATGAACAGTTCACATATGTGGTTGCATTTATTTTTCAGATGGGATCCTATTATTACCTGCAGTTGATGATAAGGAAACAGAATTAGAAATCCTAAGTAAATTATCAAAGAAAATAAAACAAGGTGACAAAGTAAAGGATAAAGCAAGATTTCAAACCCAGGCCCATCTGATTTGAGGGTCCACGGTTTTAACTACCACAATGTATTATCTGTATACTGTTACAGTATTTAGCTGCTTGGGGTGAGCAAATAAAGTGACCTACATGAAGGGAGTATACCCTAGACACAGGATATATCTGAGGAGATAAAGATAATCCAATTTGACTAGAGTGAAAGTAATAGGTAGTAATAGACAAATAAAAGAGAAAAAAGAAAAACGGTATCTAAACGATGAACTTAATGCATAGGGCTGTGAAGAACTGGTCATAAATCATCTGTCCATTTGTTTCCAACCCCAAATATCTGAGTGTTTATTAACTATTCTAAGTCATCAAAGAGGACATAAGGATGAGACCAACAGGGTCACTACCTGACCTGCCAGCGCCAGGCTACAGGGGATAATTTGCTAATGCCTTTAGAGGGGAGCAAGAAAACTGACAGCGAGAAACCACTTCTTTTTTTTGGTTTATTTTTGGGGTTTTTTTGTATTTTTTTGCTTTTTTAAAAACATTTATTTATTTATTCATTTATTTATTTTTGGCTGCATTGGGTCTTCGTCGCTGCACGCGGGCTTTCTCTAGTTGCAGCAAGTGGGGGCTACTCTTTGTTGCGGTGCGCAGGTTTCTCATTGCGGTGGCTTCTCTTGTTGCGCTTGTTGTGGAGCACTGGCTCTAGGTGAGTGGGCTTCAGTAGTTGTGGCATGCAGGCTCAGTAGTTGTGGCACACAGGCTTAGCTGCTCCGTGGCATGTGGAATCTTCCCGGACCAGGGCTTGAACCCATGTCCCCTGAATTGGCAGGCAGATTCTTAACCACTGTGCCACCAGGGAAGTCTGATATAGTACTTTTTTTTTCCAAAATAATGAGTTTATTGAGATGTAATTCACATTCCATAAAATTCACATTTAAAGTGTACAATTTGGTGGTTTATAGTACATTCACAAAGCTGTGCAATCATTACGACTGTCTAATTCCAGAATATTTTCATTGTGCCAAAAAGAAACCCTGTACACACTAGCAGTCATTCCCCATCTTCCCCTAGCCTCTGGAAACCACTAATTTACTCTCTGTCTCTGTAGATTTTCCTATCCTGGACTATGTTTAACTTTTTGAAGTGTAAAAAAGAATTTTTTTTACCACCCCACCCCCCAGCCGCTCACCCTCCTTGGTGTCCATACGTTTGTCCTCTGCATCTGTGTCTCTATTTCTGCCCTGCAAACCAGCTCTTCTGTACCATTTTTATAGGTTCCACATATATGCGTTCATATTTGTTAATATTTATTTGTTTTTCTCTTTCTGAGTTACTTCACTCTGTATGACAGTCTCTAGATTCATCCATGTCTCTACAAATGACCCAATTATGTTCCTTTATATGGCTGAGTAATATTCCATTGTATGTATGTAGCACAACTTCTTTATCCGTCCGTCTGTCAATGGGCATTTAGGTTGCTTCCATGACCTGCCTATTGTAAATAGTGCTGCAAGGAATATTGGGGTGCATGTGTCTTTTTTGAATTATGGTTTTCTCTGGGTATATGCCCAGTAGTGGGATTGCTGGCTCATATGGTAATTTTATTTTTAGTTTTTTAAGGAACTTCCATACTGTTCTCCATAGTGGCTGTATCAATTTACATTCCCACCGACAGTGCAAGAGGGTTCCCTTTTCTCCACACCCTCTCCAGCATTTGTTGTTTGTAGATTTTCTAATGACGCCCATTCTAACTGGTGTGAGGTGATACCTCATTGTAGTTTTGATTTGCATTTCTCTAATAATTAGTGATGTTGAGCAGCTTTTCATGTGCTTCTTGGTCATCTGTAAGTCTTCTTTGGAGAAATGTCTATTTAGGTCTTCTGCCCATATTTGGATTGGGTTGTTTGTTTTGTTAACATTGAGCTGCATGAACTGTTTATATATTTTGGAGATTAATCCTTTGTCCGTTGATTCACTTACAAATATTTTCTCCCATTCTGAGGGTTGTCTTTTCATCTTGTTTATAGTTTCTCTTGCTGTGCAAAAGCTTTTAAGTTTCATTAGGTCCCATTTGTTTATTTTTGTTTTTATTTCCATTACTCTAGGAGGTGGATCAAAAAAGATCTTGCTGTAATTTATGTCAAAGAGTGTTCTTCCTATGTTTTCCTCTAAGAGTTTTATAGTGTCTGGTCTTATATTTAGGTCTCTAATCCATTTTGAGTTTATTTTTGTGTATGGTGTTAGGGAGTGTCCTAATTTCATTCTTTCACATGTAGCTGTCCAGTTTTCCCAGCACCACTTATTGAAGAGACTGTCTTTTCTCCATTGTATATCCTTGCCTCCTTTGTCATAGATTAGTTGACCATAGGTGTGTGGGTTTACCTCTGGGCTTTCTATCTTGTTCCATTGATCTATGTTTCTGTTTTTGTGCCAGTACCATATTGTCTTGATTACTGTAGCTTTGTAGTATAGTCTGAAGTAAGGGAGTCTGATTCATCCAGCTCCATTTTTTTCCCTCAAGACTGCTTTGGCTATTTGGGGTCTTCTGTGTCTCCATACAAATTTTAAGATTTTTTGTTCTAGTTCTGTAAAAAATGCCATTGGTAATTTGATAGGGATTGCATTGAATCTGTAGATTGCTTTGGATAGTATAGTCATTTTCACAATATTGATTCTTCCAATCCAAGAACATGGTATATCTCTCCATCTGTTGGTGTCATCTTTACTTTCTTTCATCAGTGTCTTATAGTTTTCTGCATACATGTCTTTTGTCTCCCTAGGTAGGTTTATTCCTAGGTATTTTGTTCTCTTTGTTGCAATGGTAAATGGGAGTGTTTCCTTAATTTCTCTTTCAGATTTTTCATCATTAGTGTATAGGAATGCAAGAAATTTCTGTGCATTAATTTTGTATCCTGCAACTTTACCAAATTCATTGATTAGCTCCAGTAGTTTTCTGGTGGCATCTTTAGGATTCTCTATGTATAGTATCATGTCATCTGCAAACAGTGACAGTTTCACTTCTTCTTTTCCAATTTGTATTCCTATTATTCCTTTTTCTTCTCTGATTGCCGTGGCTAGGACTTCCAAAACTTTGTTGAATAATAGTGGTGAGAGTGGACATCCTTGTCTTGTTCCTGATCTTAGAGGAAATGCTTTCAGTTTTTCACCATTGAGAATGATGTTCTCTGTGGGTTTGTAGTATATGGCCTTTATTATTATGTTGAGATAGGTTCCCTCTATGCCCACTTTCTGGAGAATTTTTATCATAAATCAGTGTTGAATTTTGTGAAAAGCTTTTTCTGCATCTATTGAGATGATCATATGGTTTTTACTCTTCAATTTGTTAATATGGTTTATCACATTGATTGATTTGCATATATTGAAGAATCCTTGCATCCCTGGGATAAATCCCACTTGATCATGGTGTATGATCCTTTTAATGTGTTGTTGGATTCTGTTTGCTAGTATTTTGTTGAGGATTTTTGCATCTATATTCATTGCTGATATTGGTCTGTAATTTTCTTTTTTTGTAGTATCTTTGTCTGGTTTTGGTATCAGGGTGATGGAGGTCTCATAGAATGAGTTTGGGAGTGTTCCTTCCTCCACAATTTTTTGGTAGAGTTTGAGAAGGATGGGTGTTATCTCTTCTATAAATGTTTGATAGAATTCACCTGTGAAGCCATCTGGTCCTGGACTTTTGTTTGTTGGAAGATTTTTAATCACAGTTTCAATTTCATTACTTGTGATTGGTCTGTTCATATTTTCTATTTCTTCCTGGTTCAGTCTTGGAAGTTTATATCTTTCTAAGAATTTGTCCATTTCTTCCAGGTTGTCCATTTTATTGGCATAGAGTTGCTTTTAGTAGTCTCTTAGGATGCTTTGTATTTCTGTGGTGTCTATTGTAACTTCTTTTTCATTTCTAATTTTATTGATTTGAGTCCTCTCCCTCTTTTTCGTGATGAGTCTGGCTAATGGTTTATCAATTTTGTTTATCTTCTCAAAGAACCAGCTTTTAGTTTTATTGATCTTTGTTATTGTTTTTTTTGTTTCTATTTCATTTATTTCTGCTCTGATCTTGATGATTTCTTTCCTTCTGCTAACTTTGGGTTTTGTTTGTTCTTCTTTCTCTAGTTCCTTTAGTTGTAAGGTTAGATTGTTTATTTGAGATTTTTCTTGTTTCTTGAGGTAGGCTTGTAGAGCTATAAAATTCCCTCTTAGAACTGCTTTTGCTGCCTCCCATAGGTTTTGGATCATCGTGTTTTCATTGTCATGTGTCTCTAGGTATTTTTTGATTTCCTCTTTGGTTTCTTCAGTGTAAATGTGTGCAATTTTTGTATATCAGTTATATCTCAATAAAGTTTTAAGAAATCAAATCATCTTCTGGATTTTTGTGAAGATTTTAGTGTAACCACAGAAAACATAAAACAATATTCATTGATATCTTGTCTAAATATAAACTAAACTTTGCTCACTTATATGCAATTTGACAATTTTCATTTAGTATATAAAGCTTTTATTCAAGAAAAAGATCTTATCTGCACATTCCTGCATACTTGGTATACAATGTTGCTAAATATGCGTGTGATTTGCTTACTGGTGGTTTTGAAGTTGACATAAAGTTTGGGGTCACTGTTAGTTTCTTCAAAATGTACAATTAATATAATTTTGACTTTCTAGAAATGGAAGAAGATAGCCTCCCTAGACATATGTTTTCAAGAAGGGAATCATTGTTGCTTGACATATAAAGATGTTTAAATGTAAGCCTGCTGTAATATTTATTTTCAGTATATGAGATGAGAAGAATATCATCTAATTTGGAAACATTTTGAGGATGAGGATGCAGAAAAAGGTAATAGTAAAACATAAATTTATATGCTGTATTTCCAAAATTGTTTGCTGACCTGTGAAGAGGGCATAAGAAGCCTAGAAAAAAATGAACAGATTGAACTTGAGTAGTTCATTATTATCTGTATTTTGTTAAGCTCATGCAGTAAAAAATGACTTGTTTTGAGAATAAAGACTGCTTCAGAACTCAAAAAACATCAGCAGCAAAGGGTAGTCAAAATAAACAGGACTTTCTTCATTTCTTTACTAAGACTCCATCTTTAATTTCACAAGTTTAAATTATCTACATAATAATTTAAAAAAAAAAAACATTTTCCCTGAGAAAGAAAGTTATAACTTAGGATGACATTCAATGTGCCTCCCAGGATTTAAAAATGATGGCCATTTTAGACACAGAGAGCCTGTGTGATATATTTGTAGACCCAAAGGACCTGATTGACAAACAGCTGGTCTATCAAAACAGGATGTAGATAAAAAGTGCACATTTTTTGAGATCCGAAAATTAATTTTATGTTAGTCTAAACTTACCTTCTGCTGCTATGAAGTCAAATCCTAAGTATTTCATGCTCAGATGCTTTTGTGGAGAGGCTTAATAGCTTGATGTCATCACATTGGAAGGATACCAGGAATCAAGGTAATCTGGGCTTGATAAGAATAGAGATACAAGTCAACACACATTTTATTTTTGACTGCATTCAATTTACCACCACGTTAAAGAGAAGAAGATTTCCTAAAGGTATCAGGCAGTTTAGAGAAGTATTTTTGGTAGAGGAAATAGAAATAATAGAAATATCCTACTGTATCACGGGTATAAAAAAATATTAAAATATTGTTATTTGCTCACACATATCATTTTTAATAAGTCCTACTACTAATTAATTACTACTAGTTGCCACTGTTAACTAGTCTTATTGTTGCTTTGCTTCAATAATGGCACTTATGTAATAAAAAAACCAATAATAAGAAACATTATATAATTTCAAATAACACCAATTTTAATAACACGTATGTGCCTGATTATTAACTATATGTTATATTGTTATGTTCTTTATTGTTTGGTATGGCTGTATCCCAGATTGGCTCTCTAACAAGTTGATTACCCTATATCCAAGGCCGAATTCTGTTTCAGCCTTTTACTAGCAATGTAGCCTTGGGCAAATCACTTAACATTCCTGGGCTAAACACTCCTCATTTTGTAAAATAATTATAAACGATAATAGTTCTTTAGAGGTTGTCAAGATGATTAAAGATGGTGGAATGTCCTATCATAAGTAATCAATAAATATTAGCTCTTCTTTCCATATAATTGTCCCTTCTGAAACTGTAAATCCAGTGTGAGATCTTCCATGGCAGTTTTGTTTTCCGTTATGACGTTCTTGGCTCTGTGGTTTCCTGGCTCTCAGCTTGCTTGTTCAAGTTCTTCTCCTTCAAGGTCCCGTAAGGTCTCTGAGTGTGGAATTTTAGTTTAGGCAAAGTTGTTTCTGATTCATTCTCTGGCCTGTTCTGGAGTCTGTTCTCACAGTTAAATTGTCCTAATCAATGTACTTGTACTTCTTTTTTAACATTTCTGAGTGCATTCCATTCACATCAGTTCTTTTCAGGAAAAACCCTATCATCTACTTCTGATTCCACCACTTTGGATAGAGTAGGTTTGCTCCATATTCTCAACCAAAGCTAGATGTAAGAAATACTCAAGCATCATGGACAGGAAAGCACTGAAGGCTGGAATTAACTGAATGGCTTCTCTTCAGGAAACGTGGTGATTTGAGGGAACAGTTTTTTTAAGCATGGCCTTTTGTTTCTTAACCTAAGTGTGCTAGTAAGAATCAGTTCTAAGTAGAGAAACAGGAAAGCATCAGAAAGGTTGTCAATTTGTTTCCTAAACGGATAATTTTCTGGTGGCATTGTGCCAGAAAGCTGGTCTTTCCCAGAGTCCTTTCCCATCCCTCAAACACAGTTACAGACTGTGTGTAGTGTCAATGCAAACTGTGTCATCAGTCAGAGAAGCCAAACTGGAGAGAAATGTGAGATTTGCTTTGTGGCTAGTGTGACCAAGAGGCCAGACTGAATGGTGGTGCCAGGAGGTTCAGTGTGGTGTAATCAGAGGGAGACAAGGATGTGACCAATGTAATCATTTGCTTTATGACTCTCAGGCCAATATGAGGTCTTGAAAGGATGAGGTGGCCTGAAACCTCTCTTAAGGGAGGATGTGGACAAATGTCTTTTTTTTTTTTAAGTAAACTTTACAGAGATCAGATAGAGTACACTGCACAATAATAGAATCTCATCAAAAGAAGAACAAATAAGTATAATGTGAAAATAGCTAGAAAGAAAAAAGTACCATGTGAATTACTGACCCACGTCCTCTTCCAAATTTAAATATAAACAAATCTCTGGGAAATTCCAAGATACAGGCATGGGAGGTCCTTACAATGTTGTCACTGTCATTAAGAGAAGGCAGGTTCTTCCAGAAGTCTTGGCATAAGGACTCACAGGGTCACTGAGGGTACCCTCCCCTGGGGTGGGAGGCAGCTGTCACTAGTCTCATTGACCAGGGAATGAATATATATTAGATTCTAGTTTTGAGGACTTAAATTCTTAAGCCTTAGAATCTGAATTTTGGGGAATGGAAAATAAGATAGAGAATTTGAGTTTATGAGAGACCAGATGTTACTTTGAGAGCCAGCAGCTGCCTCTGGCATTTGGTTTGTGGTGGTGGAGGAGAGGGTGAACATAACGAGATATGTATGCAACCTAAAAGAGCTGAGATTTAAGGAATTCAAGCATGGGCTCCTTTGTTTCAATTTAGTCTTGAGAGAGAGGAATTATACTTGATTTTGCAGAGAGAAAGAGAGAGAGAGAGAATGAGATCTTGCCATGGGAGTATCAAACCAGGATGGGCTACTGTTGTCAGACAATGGAGGGCCAGTTTCTAAAGGTGACGTCACGTGGCGGCAAGAGGTAGATGCAGCAATAGGCAGACTGCAGCGCTGGCTGGAATTGAATGTGGAAGCCAGTTCACAGTCCCATGTTCCATTTTAGGGCCGTATAAGACCCTTGGGTTCATGGAGAATCCAGCCTGAGAAGAAGATGCTAGAATTCTCACTATCAAGGAAGGTACTGAATCAAGCAATTCAATAAAAGTCATAGAGGTTAAGACTAAATTTTTTCACCCCCAAGCAGTAAAGCACATATTCTTAACGTAAGAATTACGTTAAGAGGAATCTACATTTTTAACAACCTGCGTCTTAAATATATCACTAGAATCTCCTAGTCCTTCATTAGAATATAAGTTCCATGAAGGTAAAGAATTCAGTGCTGTCAATAAGTACTCATATAAATGAATTTTAAAAATCTATTCAGTATAATATTTTGAGTTTGCAAATACTAATTAAATATATAGGCCATTAAAATAGAGAGAAAACACAGATACATTATTTGCGTATCAGGGATAATCAAATATTTTAAATTTATCTAGGCCTAAGAAGAAAATAAAACAGAATTCAATTAAATTTATATGCGGTTCTTGGAATGTTTATATTATGCCAGATACTGTACTGAAATTTAAGTAAAAGAGGAAGTCCCTGTTTTTAAGCAATCTAGTGAAGGAGAGACATAAGCCAAAGAGAAGACTGCAGGAATTGATCTAAAGCTGAAACGAAGGAGCTTAAGACAGACTCTATGGAAGTGTCAATTCAACTGACCCTTAAACAATGGGACAAAGGTTAGCCAGTAAGGAGCAGGAAAAAGATCTAGGCACAAAGTGTATGCAAACTGTGGACAAGACAGAACACCGAGTATTTTAGGACAGCTAGAATTAGTTTGATATGACAAAGAAAGTATGCAAGAAAAAAAGTAGGGAAGGAAGGGTATGTCAATTACAAGCAGAACATTAGGAGAGAGATAGATACATAGATAGAGTGATAGATAAAATTTATTACAGTGATTTGACTTTGTGCAGGAATGGACTGATTAAGCAGTTTCCGTAGTACAGTGGTCTTTACAGGCAAAGGTTTCCTACTTCTTCGCCACTGGCATCCCACTGTCCCATCATACTTGCTGGCCTTTGTGACCAGGTGGGTTGTGCCTCATTCAGCTATGGCCACTCTTTCCTCTTCCTCTGCTGCTGTCATCATTTGTCCCATCTCTCTTCTTCCCAGACCCTCCTCCTGCTCGTCAACTTTTGCAGCCTAGGATGCCACTTCCTTGAGTTCTCTGCTGTGCTCTTTATTAACGCCACAATGGTTCCTAAGGAACTTGGGATATATTCTGCATGGAACAAAACATGAAGTAAGACTCAAAAGCATTTATCCCCACTGGTAATCACTAGTGCAGTGAGAGAGGCATAGGTGTTTCCAGTCTGACAGACAAATAGAGAGAATATCCTTCTTCGTTAGAGCAAGCGTCGCCCCATGTAACACCCAACCCCCCCCCCTCCTGCCAACTCCACTGATGTCGGAGTGGCCACCTATTCCTTTGCTTGTGAGTCTTAGTTCCACTGCCAAAAGCCTCTGATTTACTCCCCCAAATTCCTTAATCCACATTTACTCCAAAATTCAGTGAGTTTTTCTGAAGCAAGTAGGTATGCAGATTACCCATGTCTCATACCACCAGGAGGCATTCAATATACATGTATTTCCAGGAGCGCCCTAAATCTTTATTCCACTAACCAGAGCCCCAATATTAAAATAAAAATTACTCTTTTATATAACATCTAAGTTTCAAAACTTTTGTTTTGTGCTTTTAGAATTTCAATAAAATAGCTCTATTTATCCTCTTCTTCCATTTAGCTTGTTTGTCTTCAAATGTTGGCCATTCAGGATTAACTTCGCCCAGCAACAACCCAGCCAATGAGAGACTGTCCCAACTCAGCCAATGAAAAGCCATTACACTTCAAACTCCCTCTTTCCTCCAATGGACTGTTTGTTTATAACAGCCGCTCCCAACTTCCCCTTTTCCTCAATAAAAGATAGTTTCTCTCCTTTGTTTCTCTAGATTTGCCTATGATTTTGCTATAGCTTGCTTGTCCCAAAGTGAAATTCTCTGCTATTCCCAAATAAGCCCATTTTACTGGTTAAAAAAAAAAAAAACATTAACTTTTAAAAAACAAATTAATTTTCCTACTGTTGCTCAGTTTAGTTGCTGTGGGTTTTTCTTATTATATTATTATATTGTGTTATTGTAATAAATACTACTTTCTGGTATTTTTTGTTACAAATGTAATCTAATCAGGAAACACAGTCAGGTTTGGGAAATGTATTTCAATATCCAGATAATGCTAACAAACTGTTGTACCAATCTTCTTGTGCAGATTCTTCCCATACAGTCTTTTTTTGTACAGGAAATGTAACTATTTCCCATAGTCCTTTAGAAGAGTATATAAACTAACAGTTGAAAAACTCTAAAACTGCTAACACACACTGAAATTTTCTTGTTAGGAGATTTTTTAAAATGGTGTTATTTTGAGGGTAGAATCAAGATGTGAAGACAAACTAAAACAATCACAAAAAGACAGTTTTATAAAAAAAGAGTAATGTCATAAAATTTTAAAATTGAAGGAAATTTCAATCTAGTTCAACAATTTTTGAAGAATTCCCTCCTCAGCATATAAGATGCTCAATTAACATTTTGAATGAAAGGGCTGTGTTGAATATAATCTGAATTAATTGATTTATTTTTACGAAGCCCAGTTGTTTTGTCCCATGTTATTTTATTCCCTGAACAATTCTGCTGGGTCTTATAATAAGTCAATGTGACAAAATACATGCACATACACACACACACACACACACACACACACACACACTACTAGACCTGTGTGTAATAGATAAAATGTGCCTCTTTTTTAATCCAATAAGTAAGGTTAAATAAAAGCTAGACTGATTTTCTATAAAGGTAAATATAACCCCTGACTTTAAAAATAGTTCAGATTATAAAAAAATAAAAGATTTATATTGTTTAAAGAGAACTAGAGTCTTTTCATTTCTTCGAGCACAGCATTTCAACTGGATCAAATCCAGGTTTTTACCACCAAGAAAAAGTATCCAATGTATAAAACAAATAATTTTTATATATTCATAGCCATTTTAACAATTTTCCTTTCAACTTTTCAATATACCATTCTTCTGAAATGTGTAGTCTGAAACTCCAAGCCATTTTGATATAGATCCAGGAGGTATTGTATATTCTAGACTAAAATGGAGTCAAAAGCCTTTGATACATCATCAAAGTATTTCAGAATCTTACACCTCTTCTGTGAACACATTTCAAACTTAAAGTAGTATGAAAATAGCTCTCTTTTTCTCAGTATAACCTCAAAGTTAACTGCCAACAGAAGACGTATTAAAGAAAATTTGAGAAATAATTTTGGTTTTTATATTTGGATTTACCTCATTTCTGTTTCACTTCTCTAAGTGCAGCTCTTATACCCCTGCCAGACATCAGTCTCAGCAGATTGCTGTATCAGAATTGCGAGAACCTTGAGAAATTAAGTATAACTACTTATCATTCTCAGTAATTAATAAGATATTAGGTATACCAAACAGTTTCTCAGAAAGAACTGAAATTATAGGTTTAATTTACTTACTTCCTATTTTTTGACAGCTGGAACCAAAAATATTGGGTGTTTCACTTCAGCCGCTTTTCAAACCGTACAAGCAAAAAAATAAAGGACAAGGAAAGTTTAACCCCATAAGCAGTTTGCATTTCGATTTGCTATTTTAAACTTATTTAGTGACAATATACATAGAATTCACACCAACTGGGCCTTCAGGGTTGTGTAATTTATTTTGCGTGCTGGCTTCATTTTTTGATATTTTAATTTCTGATTCTGCCAGAACGTGCCGTGTTATCTGTGTACAAAAGTAAGTTTGGGTCCTCGTATATTACCAGACAGTATTTTGGGAAAGTTTAATTCAATTTTTTTCATTTGGGGCAGCTCATTGGGACAAATATTGTCACAGTGAAAACTTAGGTGAACTTTGATTTTGTGTTGAATCATAATATGGCATAGATCTAAGCTTTCCTTAATTTAGCTCCTCTAATCTGCTTAGAGGTAGAGAAAGATGACAATATGTTCTTTAAAGTGTTTTTATTTAACACAATAATTCCACTTCTAATATTTTATCTTAAGGAAAAGAATACAAATAAGGATGTTTTCAAGTCATCTATCATAATATTATTAATTATAAAGAAAATTATTCTTAACACAAATATTCAGCAAAAGAGAAATAGTTCCATAACTTAGAGTACTTCCATTAGATAGAATAGACTGCAACCATTAAAAAATCATGTTTTGAAACATATTTTGTGACATTAAAATTACATACATTTAACTATAATCATTAGGCTAAGAAAGTATGACATGCAGCATGGTCCTGAAACGTGCCTGGAATTTGACGAATAAAGGTTTGTATAATTCAAGTATTTTATCTTAAAGAACTCCTCCCTTGCACACACACAGATGTAATGGTATTTTAAGGTAATCAGTGGAAACAGTATGAGCAGGAGTTGGCTCAGAACTTGGTAAATGTCAGTGGTTGGCACATATTGGGACATATAACAGGAAATCTTCAGCAACGAGAATCAAGAGAGAACATGGGAAACAGAAGGCAAGTGGACCTCAGAGACAGATGTCCACATATTCACAGTCTATCTGAGTCAGGAAAAAAAACCCAGGAAACCATTGGTGAATAAAGTTACTTTTCCCACTAAAAAGACAAAATTTAAAATTCTCTATTGTTCGTGGGGAGAAAACAACATAAGGAAATAAGGATCTAAGGAGGAGAATCCAAATGAGGCCATAAAGAGATTGTCTGTCTCCCTTTCTCAGGAAGAAATATTTCTAGCACCTTCCCCCAACATAAAGAAGAGAAGTTAGGCTTCCCTGGTGGCACAGTGGTTGAGAGTCCGCCTGCCGATGCAGGGGACACAGGTTCGTGCCCCAGTCTGGGAAGATCCCACATGCCGCAGAGCGGCTGGACCTGTGAGCCATGGCCGCTGAGCCTGCGCGTCCGGAGCCCGTGCTCCGCAGAGGCACGGGAGAGGCC
This sequence comes from Aethalodelphis obliquidens, assembly GCF_003676395.1. NCBI lineage: Eukaryota > Metazoa > Chordata > Mammalia > Artiodactyla > Delphinidae > Aethalodelphis > Aethalodelphis obliquidens. The sequence goes on along the minus strand of NW_020837977.1, from coordinate 7,686,194 downwards.
ACAACAGTGAGAGGCCCCCGTACCAAGAGAAGTTATTCCCTTAATAGTTTGAATATAAGTGGTATGAATGTTCTCTCCACCTCAGAAAGAAGCCAAACATCATTTTGCTAACCATCTGTGTTAGAGTTCTCAAGAGAAACAGAACCAATAGGATAGATAGGTAGGTAGATAGATAGACAGATAGATAGACAGGTAAAGAGGAGATTTATTACAGGAGTTGGCTCACGTGTCTATGGAGCCCAAGAAGTCTCACAATCTGCCGTCTATAAGCTGGAGAACCAATGGTGTAATTCCCAACCCCAGGCTGCAGGCTACTAGTGTGCGTCCCAGAGTCCTGAAGACATAAGAATCAGAAGCTCTGATGTCCAAGTGTAGGAGAGGAACAAACAGAAGCTCAAGCAGAGAGAGCAAGCTTGCCTTTCCTCTGCCTTTTCATTCTCTTCAGGCCCTCAACAGATTGGGTGAAACGCCCCAGCCCTACACTGCTGAAGGTGAATCTCCTCTACCCAGTCTGCTGATTCAAATGTTAATCTCGTAAGAAACACCCTCACAGACAGACCCAGAAATAATGGTTTACCAGCTCTCCCAGCATCCCTTAGCCCAGTCAGGTGGACACACAATTAACCATCACGTCAACCTTCATTATGATTTTATCTGTCCTTCCTCCTACCTCTCAGTTTTTACTTTTCCAAATCATGACAGAATCTATCTACCTCAGACTTAACCTTTCTGTATTTTCTACATCAAGATAGAGGGAAGAAAAAACTTGCTTGCTGGATGTCCGTCGGACTCAACAGCAGAAGGGATTGTTGCTGTTGTTTGTTTGTTCTATCCAAAGTCTTCATGACAACGATTGCAGGCATGACCTCCTTCTGCAACTTTTTGTCCTAGGAACGCTCTGCCGTCATGAAGCCTCTGTTGACGGACCCATTGCTGCATGAACAAGATACGCATTTAAGGCTTTGGAGACACAAACTTTCAGAGTCACAGTTTAAGAATTTCTGATGTGGGTGCTTTTGTTTCTTTGAGAACAGGTGATTTTCCCTAAGATGCTTGCTTTCCTCCTCCCTGTCAATGTCAGGCTGATAAGAGGCATGGCTTGCGGTCATGAAAGGAGAAAAAAACCTCTGACCACAACTTGTCATCAACCCAAACTTCCAGAATTCAAAAAGACTTACTTGAGATGGTAAGGTTGGCCAAAAGATCAATTTTTAAATAGAATTACGGGAAGAGGGAATTCTGCACATTTTGGTTTTGTACTTAGGCATGAGTGGGTACATTTAAAGATTGTTCATGTTGAAAACACTCAGACCTAAAAAGAGTTGATATGAAGCCGGTAAGAACCAGTACTCCTAGCCCAGTTGTGAATGTCAAGCACTGCTTTAATGAGTTGGTGTCTGAGTCACTGTGTAAGGTTTTGAAGGTTACCTTTGCATATAAATAAAATCCAAATCATGTTTAAGGATACAGTTTAGCTAAGTTTTTTTTATGGGATTTCTCTGAAGCAACGTTATGCCTTTTTTTTGTCTCAAAATATTGTTAGTTAGATTTATTACACATATATTTCACTATTTTCACTTGACAACTTGATAGTTTTAAAGCTATTTGGCTTCGCGCTTCACAATGTAGAAACAGCCTTGCTCAGAAACCCTTATTTTAATTGTGTATTATTTGACAGAGTGGAAGAAATAAGGGTTTAATTACCAATTCACCCTTAATAAGTTTTGCTTTTCTTAAAGGCATTTTAGTTTATTTGCTCCATTCTGAGGTCAGTAGCGATCATTTTTTTGAGAAACTATTTGACCTTTTGTACCTCATAATACTGTGGTTGCTATGAAGACATAAATTTGCTGCCTAATCTTATTTTTTAAACGGCTTTTATAAAGTATAATCTACACATATTGTAAAGCAAACTCTCTCTCCTCTCTCTCTCACACACACACAATAATACTTAATTGTATAAAATACAAAGTAAAATCCCCCATTTTTCGGGCCGTAATATTCCCTAAAGGAAATCACTGAAGGATACTGAAGTAATATAATGCTTATCAAAAAAATACGCAACTAAGATTGCTTAATTGATGAATACTGCTTAATTACTCATCAAAAAGTTGAACCAATTTATATTCTTACCAACACTAGATATTATCAATATTTTTTACCAGTCTCATGCATAAGGTATAATATCTTCTAATTTAAAGTGCTTTTTAAAAATTATAAGTCGGGTTGGATAGCTTTTTATTTTTCTCTATTAGAGTTTGCTCAGTTTTCAACTGGGTTGTTGTACTTTTCCTTAAAACTTGAAAACCTTGGAAGAGAATGTGTCAATAGTCTCTTCATTTGATGTATGTATTATATTTTTTCCCTCAGTTTAGTGTGTATCTATTGACACTAATGTGCCAATAATTAATGTGCCATTTTTTCCACGTAGACGATTTAACTTTGATGTAGTCAAATGTATCAACAATTTTTTTTTCTATGGCTTTGGTTTAGAATCATGCATAGAGTGTGTTCTCTGTTTAGTAAGAACAGCTAACGTTACTGACCACTAAAATACACGCCAGCTGATTGACCTGCATTTGCAGGGGTGCACTGGTGACTTTACACATATCCACACAGGCCAAAGCTTGAAGCACACTTTATCTTAGTCTGGGCAGGAATCCCTGTAATCCTCTTGGAACACAAGAGGATGCGAGGCTTATGAGAATCTGCTACGGGGCCATCTCCTCCTCACTCCCCTCTCTGCCGTGGGAGGTTGTCATGAAACAATGTCTCATGGCCTCCCAGGTCCTGAAGGTCTGGCTGTTTTTCTCCACCCTCGCCTCCCTCAGAGTGTAGTGTAGACCCTAACACCTCTGAGCTGCCCTCGAGCATCAGCTCAACAACAGAGTATCTCACGACTTGTGTTGCACTCATCTGGCCTCTTTCGTTTTGGTGTCATTCATTTTGGGGTGGGAGACAAGGGCCAGGGAGCTGACACTTTTGGGCACTCTTCCATTTGCTATGTAGGTAATAACCTGTCCATATCTCAAAGTGCCTCATTGAATCTTTACCAGCCGGATCCATCAGGTCTTGGACTAGGCTTTACCTTTATCTTGTGTGCTTGACATGTTAACATTTAATCCACAAAATAACTTTATGAGGTAAGTGCTCTTTATACAGATGAGTAAACTAAGTGCAATGTGCTGTTTGTGTCCCCCCACCTCAAAATTCATCTGTTGAAGCCTAACTGCCAGTGTTAGGAGGTAAGCTTTTTGGGAGGTAATTAGGTTTAGATGAGGTCATTAGGGTGGAGCCCTCACAATGGGATTAGTGTCCTTATGAGAACTAGAAGAGAGAACAGACTGCTCTCACTCTCTCTCTCTTTCTCTCTTTTTCTCTTTCTCTCTTTCTGTATATGAACAAAGAAAATGTTATGTGAGTATACAGTGAGGGACCTTACCAAGAACCATATCTGCCAGTACCTTGATCTTGAACTTCCCAGGCTCCAAAACTATGAGAAATACACGTGTGTCATCTAAGCTACCCAATCTATGGTATTTTGTTATAGCAGCCTAAGCAGACTAAGCCACTTGGAGACAAAGGTAACATAGGTCATCCTGGCAGGTGGCAGAATTCCAATTAAACCAAGATGGTCTTGCCATGGAGACTGTCCTTGTAACCACTGCACTAAGCTGCCTCTTTAAAAAAAGAAAGAAATCCAATCTACTAGAATGGCTGTGGTCAAAGATATGGGTAATAATAACCATTGGTGAGGATATGAAGAACTTAGAAACCTCATGTACTACTGGTAGGAATTTAAAATGGTGCAGCCACTCTGTAAAACAGTCAGGCAGTTATCCAAAGGACCCAACAATTCCACTCCTATGTAAATATCCAAGAGAAATAAAAACGTAAGTTCTTACGAAAATTTTATATAAATATTCATAGCATCATTACTCACAATAGCCTAAAAAGTGGAAACAACCCAAATAGTCATCATCTGATGGATAGATAAACAAATTGTGGCATATCCATACAATAGAATATTATCCAGCCATAAAAAATGAACTACTATACATGCTGCAACATAAATAAACCTTGAAAACATTATGCTAAGTGAAAAAAGCCAGTTGCAAAGGACCAAATATCTTATGATTCCATTAATATGAAATAGGCAAATCTATAGAGACAAAAAACAGTTTGCCTAGGGCTTGGGGGAGGGGGTGTTGGAGAAAAGGGGAAGTGACTGCTAAAGATGATGGGATTTCTTCTGAAGTGATGTCAGTGTTCTGAAATTGATTGTGATAATGGTTGCACACTCTAGGAATAAACTAAAAATTATTAAATTTTACACTTTAAATGGGTAAATTGTATAACATGTGAATTATAGCTCATAAAGCTATTAGAATAATTTGGTATTTTTATTAAGTTCACACTTAGTTAAGAGAATTAACAGACCATACGAAATTTTTTACACTAATTTTATTAATTCAAGTCTTTATTTATGTCCCTTAGTGGAGTTGAGCTCTTGTTTGATCTGAGGGTTGTTTTGACATATGGATTTTAATTTTGAAATGGTTATTTTTTTATTTTGGTATATTATTTTTAATTCCAGTTTTATTGTACTATGGTCAGAAAATGCTCTCCAGTTTCATCCATGTTGTCACAAATGACAGGATTTCCTTCCTTTTTTAAGGCTGAATAATATTCCACTGTGTGTGTGTGTGTGTGTGTGTGTGTGTGTGTGTGTGTGTGTGTATACACATATATATTACATCTTCTTTATCTATTCATCCATGGACAGACACTTAGGTTGTTTCCATACTTGGCTATTGTAAATAAGGCTGCCATGAACATGGGTGTGCAGGTATCCTTTTGAGATAATGGTTCATTTTAGTTTTTATTTTGGCCCCCAATCTACTTGTTATTATCTATTTTCAGAGTCTGCAAATAGTTGCTTTACATATTCTGCCCTGGGTTTTTTTGGTTTTTTTGTTTTTTTCAGTACGCAGGCCTCTCACCATTGTGCCCTCTCCCGTTGCAGAGCACAGGCTCCGGACGCACAGGCTCCGGACGCGCAGGCTCAGCGGCCATGGCTCACGGGCCCAGCCACTCCACGGCTTGTGGGATCCTCCCGGACCGGGGCACGAACCTGTGTCTCCTGCATCAGCAGGCGGACTCTCAACCACTGCACCACCAGGGAAGCCCTGCCCTAGGTTTTTTGTCATAATTAGAGGTATAGGCCGAATGGAGTATATTCACTCCATCTTAGCCAGAACTGAAACGGCACTTGGACAGTTCCCACATCCCAAGGTGGGAGGGGAGGTACACATCCCCAGTCTTTATAATATATAAAATAACCTTTATAATAACTCCCTAAAGTTTATTTTATAACAAGAGAGTAGGGCAATGTTCTGCAGTTTTGTTTCCGTTATACCTAGTAGAGGGCCATACGCAAAAGGCCACTTTGTAACGGCATTTTAATAAGAATCAGATAATGATCCTCTATTAGGAAAGATTTCTCACTAGTTTTAGCCTCTTCCCATTTTTTGTGTGACCATGAATGAAATGCTTTCTAGTCTTCTACTTCCTCTATAGGTCAACAAAGAAATAGCAGTGTGGAGAAAGATCGGTGATACCAAAGAAAGAAGAAAATAATAATAGTAACTCAATTTAAACACTTTTAAATTCTAAGTTCTAATATATTACCTGTAGGTAAGTTGGACATTTTTAATGGTAGCCAGACTTACAAAGGCAAAGCTAAAATACGTGACTCTCATAGAGAACAGTGAAAAACCATTTCCACTGCGATACATCTATGATGTCTTTGTAAACAGGATATCATTTTTGAATACATCTCTTCTGAATGAATCTATTGCAATATGTATGTATTAGTTAATGCGAGAGTTTCAGCTTTTAAGGCTGAGGACAAGAAAAAGATCTCAGATGAACCACAGAAATGAACAACCCTAACTTTGACGTGGAAAGCAAAGAATAATGAATGAATCAGAGGGGAGAGAGAGAAATCATTTTTCTCTAGAGACTGAAAAATTCAGGAAGACATCAGGAAAATTCGATAAGACTAGCCATGTACAAGAGCCAGAGATGGGAAATGAGAAATCACACTTAGCGACTGCTTCCTTGAGACCCAGTGGAAATGAGTCAAAGTTTACCATTGTATCGCAGGCAGAAATCAGGTGGCTTTAGGAAACAGAGGCTTCCGGGGATCTTTGGAAAGAAAGACAGATGGCTGGAAAAGAGTGGATTTAGGAAAATAAGCTGGCAATCTGAGGCAAGTAAACACTTGTCTGTTCCTCTAAAACTCTGCCTGGCTAGCACACAACAATGTTTTCTGCATTAAAATAAGTGACCTAAGATGGTGCTTCTAGTCCAAACATACAGTGGCATGTGTCAGGATGGGTAAGGGCTAGGGAAGGAAGTTGCGTTACAGCTTCCAGCAAGCAAGCATTCAAAGGGTGGTGGCTACGAAGGAACAGGAAATGCAGGGACCCTGGATCTCTTGTACCTGAACACCTTCCTTCACAGTGTTTATGAATAATGAATGAAAGAGTAGTGGGAGATTCTATAAATAAGGTCTACTTTCATCTTGATTTCAATGTGCTGCCTCTTGTTTTCAAATGAAAACTCTTGAGCATTAACTGGGATGATTAAAGCAATTCTTTGCAATTTTGGTTCTGGCTCTGTTCATACCACAATGTTTTCCAAATCATATGTTACAAGAAATGATGGCAAATAGGCTATAGGTAATCTTCTATATATATAACACTTCGTTGACCCTTAGAGGAATGCTTTCCACTTTGTAATAACGTCAGTCAATATTAAGAACTTGAGGGCTTCCTAAAAGATTTTCTAAAAAGAAAGGCTTTTAGAGATAAATCCGTAGCCACAAACCAAAGCAAAGAATGTGATGTAACAGCCACATCGTGGGAAATTCACTATAAATTATCCATATGAAACAGTGCAACTAGGGGGATTGCATTATCTTTTACTATCAAAAATATGCTTTGTTCGGCATTGCAACAGAGTATCTTATTGGCAGGAAAATAAAAGGCTCTTGGGTTTGTCCCAGCTATGTACTTAACAAGGTCCCACAGCTGCTTTTTTAGATCTTTTGTGGTAAACCATTTAGAAAGAAAGAGAGAGTGTTTTATCATAAACATCCTCATCCATGTTCGCCTTGATTCTTTCTCCACCTCAGACCTCTTTCAAAGTGCAGATCTTGGCCCATTATCAGAAAGTAAAGAAACCAGTGTTTTGCAACTCTAATTTAAATAAATAGTTGGACTTTTAAATCTATCGGTGAACCAGAAACCAGTGACCGAGGGACCAGAGGAGGGACCTGAACATTCTTCCTCCTGGACCCCAGCCCAGCCCAGTTGGAAGCTTGGCTCCCTCAACAGTAGTGGTAACTCTTAGAGTGACCACAAGGACCCACCCTCCTAGCAGTGACATCCGCTCTAATCATTGTACATCTGCCCAGGTGGGTCAAAGAGCCTAGTCACACGTCAGTGGGAATGGACCGAGCAGCTCCTGCCACATTCCTATACTCTTGGCTACCAGCGATATCTCAGCTCTTCAAAATTTTCGACCACATAATATCCAAAGAAAAGAACACAATACTCTATTCAAAACTTTGATGGGGAAATCCACAGAAATTTTGGACAATTCCCTTTTCACTGAAACTAGTATCACTATATAGCTTTGAGTACAGAGCAAAAACAAGTACTATCCCAGAATATTCAATATGGTCCCAGCAGCATCTTTCTTTTGCTCCCACAAGAGCGACTGCAGGCTTCCTGCAGCTGTTGTCTTTGGTTCCTTGATTAAACTGTGAAATGTGAGCTCCGTGATTTATGGCTCATGCTACTCATTTCATGCTTTTCAATTAACAATAATAATTCCCTGACCCCTTCCTCTTTCATTCTCATTCATTCTTCTCAAACCAGACAGCGGAGTGAGGGTCAGTAAAATGAAGGCTATGGCAATCCTGGATCTTAATCTACCCCCAGAAGACTATAAGCTACCAGCTTTTGTGAAGTATTGCAGGAGTTTGGTTTCTGCTTTTTTACAAACAACTTTGCTGACTATTTCCTGGGTTTCAATCTGTTCTATTGGAAAATGTGATTAAGATAAACTATTGCCTTAAATTCATGGTAGGCAGTACATTCTTCCAAGAACCTAGAAACATAGGTGACCAGATCAGGGAGGTTGCAAGTAAACCGAATTGTTTTTTACTGCATACTGGTAGCTTCCTTCTGGCCTACGTAGCACCTTATGCCACCTCTAGTTGCCTATATTCCAGATCATGGAGCGAGGTGTAACAAATCACATCACCTCTCTTTCTACTGAGCAGGCAATTCTGTCAGTGAGAGTGCGGAAAGAAAATGGAAAGTAATAGCTAATAACTTCTGCCCCTCACATCCTTGATGATCAAGATTTGGTCTCACGGTATTTCTCGTTAATCCCCATAGCAAGTGTAGAATGGCTCACAGCAGATTTAAAACCGTTTCTTATATGGAGGAACAGATATTAACTAACTCAGATATCCTACTCTCAGTACTATCAAAATATTAATACTATTCTAAATACTCAGCATGTGTATATTGGGATCTTATCCATGAAGGGACACCATAGCCAATGACACAGATAAGTGACAAAAATATATGGCTGAACTTTTCAAAAATGAGCTTTATAAAAATACAATATTACTTAATTCTTTATTCAGTTTGATTTTTTCCTGAACATCTGCTTTTATGAGGAAAGTTTAAGTATGTTGCCTACTTATCTGTGAAGTTATGGAAGCCAAATAAAATTTTCTAAATTATTTACCAATCTGAAATCCATTTTTTATCTTCCTAAATATTTTTGTTTTGAACCGTTTTCTGCTTGCTTTGTAAAACTAACCTTTACATAAATTTTAAGTTGTGGATCTACTCTAGTAATATGAGAGGGGACACCAATGACTTATACAACTGATTGATTGATTTTTTTTTTTTTTTTCGGTACGCGGGCCTCTCGCTGTTGTGGCCTCTCCCGTTGCGGAGCACAGGCTCCAGACGCGCAGGCTCAGCGGCCATGGCTCATGGGCCCAGCCGCTCCGCGGCATGTGGGATCTTCCCGGACCGGGGCACGAATCCATGTCCCCTGCATCGGCAGGCAGACTCTCAACCACTGCGCCACCAGGGAAGCCCGATTATTTTACTCATAATTTATATAACATTATGTATCCAGAATTTCAGGAAATCATGGATAAATCAGGTACACGTTCTTACTTCAAGAAGCTAAGAGGCTGGTAAAGAAGACATTTGTATAAATAACTATGGTACATAGTTGAAGAAATAAATGACTAGAAAAATGGTACACTTACTGTTATATTTATGAAGGGTTTTTGCTATTGGTACAAGTGAGTGATAACTTGTGGAAAAGGCTATTTTAACTTAGAATTATACAATTGGGAAAGGAGAGCTACTTATGTTCACTCTGTAGGGAGGTAACTTGAAAGATTAGGTTTTTTAAAATCATATAAAGAACTTCCATAATGGAGTCCATCTAAACATTTTTAAAAACCCACATTTTTATTTCATAAATCCTTCTAAAATTCATAAATAAAATTCCACAAAAAAGGAGTTCCAATAAAATATATCTTAGCTGTCTGCAAAAGAAATTCTTACTAATTTTGAGAAATAAATATTACAAGAGGGGAGGGTTCTTTGCAAAACTCTGAGCATAAAGAAAGATTTCATGTAGGAAGTATAATTTGAGTAGGTGGTGACAAACGTATAAACTCTAAGCATTAAAAAATAGAGGAAAGATCCTCTTGGGGAGACAGCATAGAGAGCAAAGACTGGAGCAGGGAAGTGTGGGTGTGCGTGGACGCTCGGTAGTCTTGTTAGGACCTGAAGGGGAGCTACGGTAGATTCAACAGGAAGGTAGGGATCACCACGTAGAAGGATTGAATTCTGGGCTGTGTGGTATGGCTATTCCTGGGATGACAGAAGCCATCAAAGTGTCTGAAGAGATGAGTAGATGATATTCAAGTCATTCGGACTAAACTAACTGCAGTGTTTTGAATACCCTAGAGTGAGGAAACTTATCAAAACGTTACTATAATATTCCAGGTGAAGACTGGTGGTTAAATATTGAGCGACAGTGAGTAACTGAATAAAAGTAATAACATTAAGAACAGAAAGAAGCCCACAATTGCAAAATGTTATCCTAGTGACATAATGAATCATACCTTAGACGATGTGAAAAACTCTATCCCATCCACTTGGTTTCCCTTGCGATATAAAAAGCACCCTTGCTTTGGAAGACTATGGCATAAACCCACTGAACAGTCTCCAATCATGGAACAAGTGAATCTTGAAAACAGCTATACTAGCACACCACATCAGTTTGAATTTCTTCTGTTCTTGCATAAAAAGTTCAAAGCCATATACTCAGAGTACTTTTAACAGGACCTCGCAAGTGTTGAGTTGACTGAAAGCACGTATTTCCATCTGATGTCGAACACACTGCCAAACTTTAACTTTACAACGAAGCTACAGTATATATGCCAAGTAGAAAATCAGAGAACTGCGTTTCCTCTGAATTCCAACATAGCAGCGGACCTGCGGACGCATATTGTCCTAGTTTGGGAACCAAAGAGGTGTCTCACTGAGATCATTTGGCTCACAGGGTGAAGGAGCCTGTGTATGTGATCTGATATTTTTATGTCAGTGATATACTCGACTGTCTCTTCAAATTAACCTTCAACTCCCCTACCTTCCTTTATGTCAGTCGTTCTTGCTGAAGTCTAAATAAAGGAAATTTAATCCAATCAAACTATAGACTGAAAATAAACACCAAAGGGGAAAAGTAAGCAGCCCGTGTTATTGAAATTCCAAGAGCTCTTTTAGTTTGGCCAACACTTCTCCTATTGGGGAGCCTCCGGTGGGACCCTTGGTAAGTGAATAAACAAAAGCCAAGTACTATCAAGTAATTGTCTGGCAATATCAGAAAATTTCCATCTTATTTAAGAAGAAAGCACCCATTGGTGTCAGCAAGCGTAACATAACATCGAGGAAATCCACATTGGCATGCAATCGCTTCTCCCCGGTAAGCCAGAAAGGGCAAGCTGAGTGACGGCCATGCTTTGCCAAACAAGCTTCAGCTGAAGCCAGGGAAGTGGAAAATGCCTGGGTGTTTCATCGTTTAATGGAGAACACAAGATATGTCGAGACACAGCAAGAGGCAGCAATCCATTGACTGACAAACAGGCTCGAGTGGAAATAGGGAACCAGAGCGCCAGCCATAGAATAGTTTTCCTGTAATAGTTTGCAACTGAAAGTTCCTGGAAAAGACCACCCTCCCAGAGAATGGAGAACTACTCATGTGTGCATGGCACAGGCAATCCAAATGGCCCCAAATTTCAAACCAGACAATTTAGGAAATTATATGGCTGGAATTTTAAAACCTGCATTTCTACTTCATATATCACAAATCACTGTATTTCTTATCCTGTAATCTTTTAAGCATGAAAATCCACAAGAGAAACTTTTAATGAAAGCTCTTCTTTTCCAACCTTTGAAATCCTTTCTTATTAATTTGAAGAAACTTGGAAAAGTGTGAATTATTGAACAGACTGGATCATAGAATGTTTCTAAAGCATTGTTGTGTTGACGGAGAGATGAAAGGGGATAGAGAGACAGTGAGAGAGAGAATCCCTCACTTGAGGAAAGGGAAACGAACTAATTTACCAATCATTTGCATATGTAATTACTTTACTTCTCAGAGTAGTCCACTGAGGTAGGTCTTTTGAACCCCATTTTGTAGATGAGGAAAGAGAGACTAAGAGAGATTAACTAAGTTGTCCAAGGTCACACAGGAAAAACTCTAAGGTGAGATCTTTTCACTAGAAACCAATGTCTAGAAACCATATGTCCTGTACACCTGGTACTCCCCACTACATGCTCAGCATCCCAAGAGTTGATAAGGACAGATTCTTGAGAATTAGCTTAATGACTAGATGAGATTTTTTTATTATTCCAAAGGCTTGTATTCAAGTGAACGATTTTAAAGTACTTAAAAATAGTATGTTTCACAATTCACCATAGTATTCTGGGATGAAGACATCTTTCCCAGTTCTTCCACAACATTGCTGTGTGACCTTAGGCAACTTACTTAACTTCTCTGAGCCTCACTTTCTGCATGTGTAAAATGGAGACAGTAAAACCAAATGTATAGGTAATTATATTAAATGACATAATTCATGTAAACATTTAGCACAGTGCCTAGCATATAGTGATGATCAGTTAAAGTTAGTGATGATAACCAGATAGATTATGCCACCTTAACAAACAACCACCAAAAAGGTCGGTGGTGTTAAGTGACAAAGTTAACTTGTCTTTCACTTAAATGTCAATCATTGGTCAGCTAAACTCTAAATTAGGCTCACTTAAGTTTCCACAATGAGGAAATCTTCATTTCAATGTGGCACACAATAACATGAGTCCCTATTTTCACTTCTCACTGAAGTGACCTAAGAAGTTGGCACTCCACTTCTCAACTGTCCTGGTGTCATCAGTGAGAGCTGAACTTCTAACCCAACTCTGCAGCAACAAAGTGATGAAGCTAAACATGAACATCTACCAGGCTTTCACACAACACATCAACCCGGTGGCTGCCTAAAAACAAACTAAATTAAATAGAATACAGAGACTCATAATATCTAAAATGTTCAGAAGACAAATTAAAAAATCAACTGGAATGAGAAAAGACATTCAACATGCAACAATACCCAGATGAATCAGATGTTGGAATTAAGAAACAGGGAGTATAAAGCAGTCAGCATAAACATACTTCACTAAACAATTATGAATTCTCTTAACACAATTAAAAAAGAGAAAAATCCAAGCAGAGAAGTAACAGTTACACAAAGAATGGATGACTCTAGTTGATAGCACTGTATTGAATAATTGAAATTTGCTAACAGAGCAGAACTTAAATGTTCTCATGAAAAAATTAAAAAGAAGGTAGGGCTTCCCTGGTGGCGCAGTGGTTGAGAGTCCACCTGCCGATGCAGGGGACACGGGTTGGTGCCCCGGTCCGAGAGGATCCCACATGCCGCGGAGCAGCTGGGCCTGTGAGCCATGGCCACTGAGCCTGCGCGTCCAGAGCCTGTGCTCTGCAACGGGAGAGGACACAGCAGTGAGAGGCCCGGGTACCGCAACTGTAACAACAAAAAAATTTACGTCTGAAAAGGTCAAGGGGTGAGGATGGAGGAATAGTAGTTTGGGGTGTGGAGGTGTGATTTAAGGAAAAAAAAATCTTTTCCATTATTTCTTTGTCTGAATATTCAAAGTCTGGAACACATCAAAAGCAGTTAAAAATAAAGTGGATTGTTTTACTTCTCTGTCATCCCAATGTAGTTTCATATTATTTAAAATAGCAAGCTATCTTTGGGCGATATTAGCCTTAGTGATGTGAACTGCAGTTTTCTTTATGATGTCAGAGCTTAGTTATTTAGTAAGTGGGGGGGAAACTACCTAACAGAATATACCTTAATAGGAAGAAAATCAGCTGAACTGAATAAACTAGAGTTTACCTTCCCTTAGTCTCTATTATTCATCAAATATTACCCCATGCCAAGTATTGAATTTGATTCTTTCTGGCCCTATGATTTCCCTTCAGTAAGAAATGTTCAGGCTAAGACACATTAATAAATGCAAATAAATTTAGCTAGTATTTGCTTGTCTGATTCTCTAAGAGGATCAAGAAAGGAAATGGAGAACACCAATGATAAACTATCCAAAGTAGCATTTTGAAATTGGCAAAGTTGCAGGAATGGTATTTTATGGTGGTTCAGATATATAATATGTTTTATAGAATGCTCAGACAAGAGAAAATGATAAAACCATAGCCTTTTAGGCATAGATGGTGTGGCAAGGGCTTTATTTGATATATAGTAAATATTTGAAAATGATTTCAATTTATGTCAAGTACTGTGCAGGATAAGATTTATTGAAGAAGAGATCTTTATAAAGCACACAGAGGTATTTGGAGTTAGATTAGATTTCATTTGTGATGTAAGGGAAAAACACTCAATATTTCTTTTATGTGTTATGGAGCTAACTATCACGAGGTAGACGGCAGCTCTAGCCTCTCATAATCACCAAACTAGTATTAAGCATGGCGATTATATGTGTTTTATTAAGTAACTTGTTAGTATTACTCACCCCCCAAAACAGATTTGTGGTGAGAAATGAGTGCCACTAAAAGGAGACTGGATGACACCAGTCCTGAAATCCTGTTGCTCATTAGCTCAGCATGGGATTGCTTTACAATAAACTCACAAAGAAAAAGGGACACATTCAAACTCAATATTTATCAGTGTGGAAAAAATAAAATACAAGTCTGAATATAAAATGCATTTAGAGGAGGGAGGTTTTAGAATGACAAGCGGTTTTGTTGTCATTTATTAATTTTATACCGCTTTCTCATTTTATTTTGCTTTGAATTACTTCCTTAGTTCTTCTTCCAGTCACAATACTCAGTCTTAAAGAAGCTAACTGACATGATTTCCAGTTTGCCCAAAGAGGAAAATAATGCGATGCTTACTGAATTTGATTAGTGTAGTTGATTTTCCGTATCAAGTAACTTCAGTCACAACTCAAGGAAATTTCACAAACATGAACCACTAGAATTTTAGAGGAAGTGGATGCAGTGAACCACCAAATCTCAAGGGTTTGTTTTAACGTCAGAGGTAATTCTATCTTTATAGTTAATCAGTGACACAGCAAAGAATTCAAGAGAAAATATCCTATTTTGCCAAGATTGTCTGTAGATATTTAAATTCAAATAAACAAGAAAAGCAAATGACCCCAAGATAGTATAGTCTTCAAGAGTTTCTCTGGAATTCATAACAGTCCTTCCTTTAAATAGTGCTGTTTTGAGACAAGCTGTATCACCTTGGAATTTAGGTTAATAAATAAATGCTCATTTTAAGTGTTCTCCTGATTTAGCTGAGGCCTTTGGAGTTGATGAACTGGAGGGAACCAATACGAGGTGATATTGGACCTGAAAGTTTTCTCTTGTCTGGCTGATGTAACACAACAGGCTTTCAGGGAGAATGGCCTTGGGTTTAAATAGTCTATGTGCAGGTCAAGCGTTCCCACCTATTTGCTTCATGACTTTACGAGTTCTTTAACCTCTCTGACCTCATCAACAAAAGGAGGTCTGCAACACTTTCTCTGTTTACTTCACGTGTTTGTCATGAGATCGTGGTGAATGAATAGATAGGAAACTGCTTTATATAAAGTCAATTATTATACAAGGAAAATATATTCTGTTTTCTTTTCAGAACATAAAAGTGAACTAAATTAAAACCATCCTAGTTATCCAAATGGGTTAAACATGGCCAAGCAGTGATATCTGGTCATTGCTCACACCTACAAATGAAAAGCTCCTTCTTCATATATCAATATCACGACGGAATCAATGGCTTTGAGGTCTCAGAAAAAAATTACAGACTCCAGATTGGCTTGCCCTGGGGGTTTAAATAATGCGCTCTGTGGAATTAATAATTGTATAAGAAAAATTTGCTGAATGAAGTAATGAATGAACAAGTCTTGACCACAGATATAAATCCAACCCTATGGATTTCAGAGTTGCAGGAAAGCTACTCACCTAAACAGTCATTCATTGCCTTTTTTACATAAAATGTTATTTAAAAGAGCCTTGAATTTATATTATTAGAGAATTTATAAGTTAAGGCATTATCTCTTTAAGATCCTATGAAAAGACATATTTGAGATAATAGACTTGGTTTAATCCTGATGTACACTTACTGCTTTTAATGTTGCAAACAAACAAACAAATTTAATAAAATATTGTAAGGGGTCAATCATTTTGATGCCTGGATATTGATAACCGAAACAGATTGTACGTCCAAGTGGATTTCTGAATGTCATACGGGAAGAATGTTACACTGGACTCTCGCTTCTCTTAAAACAACCATTTTTCTCCACAGAAAATGAGCAGTGTAAAATGCTTATTCATATGTCAGTCAAGACTTGGGTACAAAGAATTCAAAGTGAAGGTAATTTTGCTCTGATCTTAACGTTCTTACTAATGGAATACTAAGGAAATCTGTTAAGTAAGAAGATTTAGTAGAAGATTCCAAAGCACAATAATTACAGCAAAGTTGCCTTTTTAAATGTGAATAAACTATTCCATGAGATGATGGAAAACAAGTAGAGAAGCCTTAGTACTCTCCTTTCTGCAAGCTTGGCAAAATACCATACCATACTTGCTTGGAGTCTAAAAGCATCTCGGTCATTCTCAAAGAATATAAACTTGGGAGAAGTTTCTAAATGTAGAAATTTAGTAAAATGCAGTTCAAAATACTAACATACTATATTTATCTATATCTAGCCTCAAAGCTTGGTCTTGAAGCTTATAGTCAATGTGACAGTAATCTGTTTGGAAGAGTCTTGAGAACATTTTTGCTGCTGTCTTACTTTTTTCCTCTATATTACCAACTTTCATTATGTCTCAAAATAGTCTAAGTTCAGGGCTTCCCTGGCGGCGCAGTGGTTGAGAGTCCGCCTGCCGATGCAGGGGACACGGGTTCGTGCCCCGGTCCGGGAAGATCCCACATGCCACGGAGCGGCTGGGCCCGTGAGCCATGGTCGCTGAGCCTGCGCGTCCGGAGCCTGTGCTCCGCAACGGGAGAGGCCACAACAGTGAGGGGCCCGCGTAACGCAAAAAAAAAAAAAAAAAAAAAAAAAAAAAAA